>NW_028225889.1:0-125299 GCF_052327205.1 Somniosus microcephalus
TGAATCAGAAGAAGTAGAAGAAGGAGAAGGAGAAGGTGAAGTCTGGAGGGTGAATCAAGAAAGAAGCAGAAGAAGGAGAAGGAGAAGGTGAAGTCTGGAGGGAGAAGCAGAAGAAGTAGAAGAAGGAGAAGGAGAAGGTGAAGTCTGGAGGGTGAATCAGAAGAAGTAGAAAAAGGAGAAGGAGAAGGTGAAGTCTGGAGGTGAATCAGAAGAAGTAGAAGAAGGAGAAGGAGAAGGTGAAGTCTGGAGGGTGAATCAGAAGAAGCAGAAGAAGGAGAAGGAGAAGGTGAAGTCTGGAGGGTGAATCGGAAGAAGTAGAAGAAGGAGAAGGAGAAGGTGAAGTCTGGAGGGTGAATCAGAAGAAGCAGACGAAGGAGAAGGAGAAGGTGAAGTCTGGAGGGTGAATCAGAAGAAGCAGAAGAAGGAGAAGGAGAAGGTGAAGTCTGGAGGGTGAATCAGAAGAAGCAGAAGAAGGAGAAGGAGAAGGTGAAGTCTGCAGGGGGAATCAGAAGAAGCAGAAGAAGTAGAAGGAGAAGGTGAAGTCTGGAGGGTGAATCAGGAGAAGTAGAAGAAGGAGAAGGAGAAGGTGAAGTCTGGAGGGTGAATCAGAAGAAGCAGAAGAAGGAGAAGGAGAAGGTGAGGTCAGGAGGGTGAATCAGAAGAAGCAGAAGAAGGAGAAGGAGAAGATGAAGTCTGGAGGGTGAATCAGAAGAAGCAGAAGAAGGAGAAGGAGAAGGTGAAGACTGGAGGGTGAATCAGAAGAAGTAGAAGAAGGAGAAGGAGAAGGTGAAGTCTGGAGGGTGAATCAGAAGAAGTAGAAGAAGGAGAAGGAGAAGGCGAAGTCTGGAGGGTGAATCAGAAGAAGCAGAAGAAGGAGAAGGAGAAGGTGAAGTCTGGAGGGTGAATCAGAAGAAGCAGAAGAAGGAGAAGGAGAAGATGAAGTCTGGAGGGTGAATCAGAAGAAGTAGAAGAAGGAGAAGGAGAAGGTGAGGTCTGGAGGGTGAATCAGAAGAAGCAGAAGAAGGAGAAGGAGAAGGTGATGTCTGAAGGGTGAATCAGAAGAAGCAGAAGAAGGAGAAGGAGAAGGTGAAGTCTGGAGGGTGAATCAGAAGAAGCAGAAGAAGGAGAAGGAGAAGGTGAAGTCTGGAGGGTGAATCAGAAGAAGCAGAAGAAGGAGAAGGAGAAGGTGAAGTCTGGAGGGTGAATCAGAAGAAGTAGAAGAAGGAGAAGGAGAAGGTGAAGTCTGGAGGGTGAATCAGAAGAAGTAGAAGAAGGAGAAGGAGAAGGTGAAGTCTGGAGGGTGAATCAGAAGAAGCAGAAGAAGGAGAAGGAGAAGGTGAAGTCTGGAGGGTGAATCAGAAGAAGCAGAAGAAGGAGAAGGAGAAGATGAAGTCTGGAGGGTGAATCAGAAGAAGCAGAAGAGGAGAAGGAGAAGGTGAAGTCTGGAGGGTGAATCAGAAGAAGCAGAATAAGGAGAAGGAGAAGGTGAAGTCTGGAGGGTGAATCAGAAGAAGCAGAAGAAGGAGAAGGAGAAGGTGAAGTCTGGAGGGAGAAGCAGAATAAGTAGAAGAAGGAGAAGGAGAAGGTGAAGTCTGGAGGGTAAATCAGAAGAAGTAGAAGAAGGAGAAGGAGAAGGTGAAGTTTGGAGGGTGAATCAGAAGAAGTAGAAGAAGGAGAAGGAGAAGGTGAAGTCAGGAGGGTGAAGCAGAAGAAGCAGAAGAAGGAGAAGGAGAAGGTGAAGTCTGGAGGGCGCAGCAGAAGAAGCAGAAGAAGGAGAAGGAGAAGGTGAAGTCTGGAGGGTGAAGCAGAAGAAGCTGAAGAAGGAGAAGGAGAAGGTGAAGTCTGGAGGGTGAATCAGAAGAGGTAGAAGAAGGAGAAGGAGAAGGTGAAGTCAGGAGGGTGAAGCAGAAGAAGCAGAAGAAGGAGAAGGAGAAGGTGAAGTCTGGAGGGTGAAGCAGAAGAAGCAGACGAAGGAGAAGGAGAAGGTGAAGTCTGGAGGGAGAATCAGAAGAAGTAGAAGAAGGAGAAGGATAAGGTGAAGTCAGGAGGGTGAAGCAGAAGAAGCAGAAGAAGGAGAAGGAGAAGCTGAAGTCTGGAGGGTGAAGCAGAAGAAGTAGAAGAAGGAGAAGGAGAAGGTGAAGTCTGGAGGGTGAATCAGAAGAAGTAGAAGAAGGAGAAGGAGAAGGTGAAGTCTGGAGGGTGAATCAGAAGAAGCAGAAGAAGGAGAAGGAGAAGGTGAAGTCTGGAGGGAGAAGCAGAAGAAGTAGAAGAAGGAGAAGGAGAAGGTGAAGTCTGGAGGGTGAATCAGAAGAAGTAGAAAAAGGAGAAGGAGAAGGTGAAGTCTGGATGTGAATCAGAAGAAGTAGAAGAAGGAGAAGGAGAAGGTGAAGTCTGGAGGGTGAATCAGAAGAAGCAGAAGAAGGAGAAGGAGAAGGTGAAGTCTGGAGGGTGAATCAGAAGAGGTAGAAGAAGGAGAAGGAGAAGGTGAAGTCAGGAGGGTGAAGCAGAAGAAGCAGAAGAAGGAGAAGGAGAAGGTGAAGTCTGGAGGGTGAAGCAGAAGAAGCAGACGAAGGAGAAGGAGAAGGTGAAGTCTGGAGGGAGAATCAGAAGAAGTAGAAGAAGGAGAAGGATAAGGTGAAGTCAGGAGGGTGAAGCAGAAGAAGCAGAAGAAGGAGAAGGAGAAGGTGAAGTCTGGAGGGTGAATCAGAAGAAGCAGAAGAAGGAGAAGGAGAAGGTGAAGTCTGGAGGGTGAATCAGGAGAAGCAGAAGAAGGAGAAGGAGAAGGTGAGGTCAGGAGGGTGAATCAGAAGAAGCAGAAGAAGGAGAAGGAGAAGATGAAGTCTGGAGGGTGAATCAGAAGAAGCAGAAGAAGGAGAAGGGGAAGGTGAAGACTGGAGGGTGAATCAGAAGAAGTAGAAGAAGCAGAAGAAGAAGGTGAAGTCTGGAGGGTGAATCAGAAGAAGTAGAAGAAGGAGAAGGAGAAGGCGAAGTCTGGAGGGTGAATCAGAAGAAGCAGAAGAAGGAGAAGGAGAAGGTGAAGTCTGGAGGGTGTATCAGAAGAAGCAGAAGAAGGAGAAGGAGAAGATGAAGTCTGGAGGGTGAATCAGAAGAAGTAGAAGAAGGAGAAGGAGAAGGTGAGGTCTGGAGGGTGAATCAGAAGAAGTAGAAGAAGGAGAAGGATAAGGTGAAGTCAGGAGGGTGAAGCAGAAGAAGCAGAAGAAGGAGAAGGAGAAGGTGAAGTCTGGAGGGCGCAGCAGAAGAAGCAGAAGAAGGAGAAGGAGAAGGTGAAGTCTGGAGGGTGAAGCAGAAGAAGCTGAAGAAGGAGAAGGAGAAGGTGAAGTCTGGAGGGTGAATCAGAAGAGGTAGAAGAAGGAGAAGGAGAAGGTGAAGTCAGGAGGGTGAAGCAGAAGAAGCAGAAGAAGGAGAAGGAGAAGGTGAAGTCTGGAGGGTGAAGCAGAAGAAGCAGACGAAGGAGAAGGAGAAGGTGAAGTCTGGAGGGAGAATCAGAAGAAGTAGAAGAAGGAGAAGGATAAGGTGAAGTCAGGAGGGTGAAGCAGAAGAAGCAGAAGAAGGAGAAGGAGAAGCTGAAGTCTGGAGGGTGAAGCAGAAGAAGCAGAAGAAGGAGAAGGAGAAGCTGAAGTCAGGAGGGTGAATCAGAAGAAGTAGAAGAAGGAGAAGGAGAAGGTGAAGTCTGGAGGGTGAATCAGAAGAAGTAGAAGAAGGAGAAGGAGAAGGTGAAGTCTGGAGGGTGAATCAGAAGAAGTAGAAGAAGGAGAAGGAGAAGGTGAAGTCTGGAGGGTGAATCAGAAGAAGCAGAAGAAGGAGAAGGAGAAGGTGAAGTCTGGAGGGAGAAGCAGAAGAAGTAGAAGAAGGAGAAGGAGAAGGTGAAGTCTGGAGGGTGAATCAGAAGAAGTAGAAAAAGGAGAAGGAGAAGGTGAAGTCTGGAGGTGAATCAGAAGAAGTAGAAGAAGGAGAAGGAGAAGGTGAAGTCTGGAGGGTGAATCAGAAGAAGCAGAAGAAGGAGAAGGAGAAGGTGAAGTCTGGAGGGTGAATCGGAAGAAGTAGAAGAAGGAGAAGGAGAAGGTGAAGTCTGGAGGGTGAATCAGAAGAAGCAGACGAAGGAGAAGGAGAAGGTGAAGTCTGGAGGGTGAATCAGAAGAAGCAGAAGAAGGAGAAGGAGAAGGTGAAGTCTGGAGGGTGAATCAGAAGAAGCAGAAGAAGGAGAAGGAGAAGGTGAAGTCTGCAGGGGGAATCAGAAGAAGCAGAAGAAGTAGAAGGAGAAGGTGAAGTCTGGAGGGTGAATCAGGAGAAGTAGAAGAAGGAGAAGGAGAAGGTGAAGTCTGGAGGGTGAATCAGAAGAAGCAGAAGAAGGAGAAGGAGAAGGTGAGGTCAGGAGGGTGAATCAGAAGAAGCAGAAGAAGGAGAAGGAGAAGATGAAGTCTGGAGGGTGAATCAGAAGAAGCAGAAGAAGGAGAAGGAGAAGGTGAAGACTGGAGGGTGAATCAGAAGAAGTAGAAGAAGGAGAAGGAGAAGGTGAAGTCTGGAGGGTGAATCAGAAGAAGTAGAAGAAGGAGAAGGAGAAGGCGAAGTCTGGAGGGTGAATCAGAAGAAGCAGAAGAAGGAGAAGGAGAAGGTGAAGTCTGGAGGGTGAATCAGAAGAAGCAGAAGAAGGAGAAGGAGAAGATGAAGTCTGGAGGGTGAATCAGAAGAAGTAGAAGAAGGAGAAGGAGAAGGTGAGGTCTGGAGGGTGAATCAGAAGAAGCAGAAGAAGGAGAAGGAGAAGGTGATGTCTGAAGGGTGAATCAGAAGAAGCAGAAGAAGGAGAAGGAGAAGGTGAAGTCTGGAGGGTGAATCAGAAGAAGCAGAAGAAGGAGAAGGAGAAGGTGAAGTCTGGAGGGTGAATCAGAAGAAGCAGAAGAAGGAGAAGGAGAAGGTGAAGTCTGGAGGGTGAATCAGAAGAAGTAGAAGAAGGAGAAGGAGAAGGTGAAGTCTGGAGGGTGAATCAGAAGAAGTAGAAGAAGGAGAAGGAGAAGGTGAAGTCTGGAGGGTGAATCAGAAGAAGCAGAAGAAGGAGAAGGAGAAGGTGAAGTCTGGAGGGTGAATCAGAAGAAGCAGAAGAAGGAGAAGGAGAAGATGAAGTCTGGAGGGTGAATCAGAAGAAGCAGAAGAGGAGAAGGAGAAGGTGAAGTCTGGAGGGTGAATCAGAAGAAGCAGAATAAGGAGAAGGAGAAGGTGAAGTCTGGAGGGTGAATCAGAAGAAGCAGAAGAAGGAGAAGGAGAAGGTGAAGTCTGGAGGGAGAAGCAGAATAAGTAGAAGAAGGAGAAGGAGAAGGTGAAGTCTGGAGGGTAAATCAGAAGAAGTAGAAGAAGGAGAAGGAGAAGGTGAAGTTTGGAGGGTGAATCAGAAGAAGTAGAAGAAGGAGAAGGAGAAGGTGAAGTCTGGAGGGTGAATCAGAAGAAGCAGAAGAGGAGAAGGAGAAGGTGAAGTCTGGAGGGTGAATCAGAAGAAGCAGAATAAGGAGAAGGAGAAGGTGAAGTCTGGAGGGTGAATCAGAAGAAGCAGAAGAAGGAGAAGGAGAAGGTGAAGTCTGGAGGGAGAAGCAGAATAAGTAGAAGAAGGAGAAGGAGAAGGTGAAGTCTGGAGGGTAAATCAGAAGAAGTAGAAGAAGGAGAAGGAGAAGGTGAAGTCTGGAGGGTGAATCAGAAGAAGTAGAAGAAGGAGAAGGAGAAGGTGAAGTCAGGGGTGTGAAGCAGAAGAAGTAGAAGAAGGAGAAGGAGAAGGTGAAGTCAGGAGGGTGAAGCAGAAGAAGCAGAAGAAGGAGAAGGAGAAGGTGAAGTCTGGAGGGAGAAGCAGAAGAAGTAGAAGAAGGAGAAGGAGAAGGTGAAGTCTGGAGGGTGAATCAGAAGAAGTAGAAGAAGGAGAAGGAGAAGGTGAAGTCTGGAGGGTGAATCAGAAGAAGCAGAAGAAGTAGAAGGAGAAGGTGATGTCTGGAGGGTGAATCAGGAGAAGTAGAAGAAGGAGAAGGAGAAGGTGAAGTCTGGAGGGTGAATCAGAAGAAGCAGAAGAAGGAGAAGGAGAAGGTGAGGTCAGGAGGGTGAATCAGAAGAAGCAGAAGAAGGAGAAGGAGAAGATGAAGTCTGGAGGGTGAATCAGAAGAAGCAGAAGAAGGAGAAGGAGAAGGTGAAGACTGGAGGGTGAATCAGAAGAAGTAGAAGAAGGAGAAGGAGAAGGTGAAGTCTGGAGGGTGAATCAGAAGAAGTAGAAGAAGGAGAAGGAGAAGGCGAAGTCTGGAGGGTGAATCAGAAGAAGCAGAAGAAGGAGAAGGAGAAGGTGAAGTCTGGAGGGTGAATCAGAAGAAGCAGAAGAAGGAGAAGGAGAAGATGAAGTCTGGAGGGTGAATCAGAAGAAGTAGAAGAAGGAGAAGGAGAAGGTGAGGTCTGGAGGGTGAATCAGAAGAAGCAGAAGAAGGAGATGGAGAAGGTGATGTCTGAAGTGTGAATCAGAAGAAGCAGAAGAAGGAGAAGGAGAAGGTGAAGTCTGGAGGGTGAATCAGAAGAAGCAGAAGAAGGAGAAGGAGAAGGTGAAGTCTGGAGGGTGAATCAGAAGAAGCAGAAGAAGGAGAAGGAGAAGGTGAAGCCTGGAGGGTGAATCAGAAGAAGTAGAAGAAGGAGAAGGAGAAGGTGAAGTCTGGAGGGTGAATCAGAAGAAGTAGAAGAAGGAGAAGGAGAAGGTGAAGTCTGGAGGGTGAATCAGAAGAAGCAGAAGAAGGAGAAGGAGAAGATGAGGTCTGGAGGGTGAATCAGAAGAAGCAGAAGAGGAGAAGGAGAAGGTGAAGTCTGGAGGGTGAATCAGAAGAAGCAGAATAAGGAGAAGGAGAAGGTGAAGTCTGGAGGGTGAATCAGAAGAAGCAGAAGAAGGAGAAGGAGAAGGTGAAGTCTGGAGGGAGAAGCAGAAGAAGTAGAAGAAGGAGAAGGAGAAGGTGAAGTCTGGAGGGTAAATCAGAAGAAGTAGAAGAAGGAGAAGGAGAAGGTGAAGTCTGGAGGGTGAATCAGAAGAAGTAGAAGAAGGAGAAGGAGAAGGTGAAGTCAGGGGTGTGAAGCAGAAGAAGTAGAAGAAGGAGAAGGAGAAGGTGAAGTCAGGAGGGTGAAGCAGAAGAAGCAGAAGAAGGAGAAGGAGAAGGTGAAGTCTGGAGGGAGAAGCAGAAGAAGTAGAAGAAGGAGAAGGAGAAGGTGAAGTCTGGAGGGTGAATCAGAAGAAGTAGAAGAAGGAGAAGGAGAAGGTGAAGTCTGGAGGGTGAATCAGAAGAAGTAGAAGAAGGAGAAGGAGAAGGTGAAGTCTGGAGGGTGAATCAGAAGAAGCAGAAGAAGGAGAAGGAGAAGGTGAAGTCTGGAGGGTGAATCAGAAGAAGCAGAAGAAGAAGGAGAAGGTGAGGTCAGGAGGGTGAATTAGAAGAAGCAGAAGAAGGAGAAGGAGAAGATGAAGTCTGGAGGGTGAATCAGAAGAAGCAGAAGAAGGAGAAGGAGAAGGTGAAGACTGGAGGGTGAATCAGAAGAAGTAGAAGAAGGAGAAGGAGAAGGTGAAGTCTGCAGGGTGAATCAGAAGAAGTAGAAGAAGGAGAAGGAGAAGGCGAAGTCTGGAGGGTGAATCAGAAGAAGCAGAAGAAGGAGAAGGAGAAGGTGAAGTCTGGAGGGTGAATCAGAAGAAGCAGAAGAAGGAGAAGGAGAAGATGAAGTCTGGAGGGTGAATCAGAAGAAGTAGAAGAAGGAGAAGGAGAAGGTGAGGTCTGGAGGGTGAATCAGAAGAAGCAGAAGAAGGAGAAGGAGAAGGTGATGTCTGAAGGGTGAATCAGAAGAAGCAGAAGAAGGAGAAGGAGAAGGTGAAGTCTGGAGGGTGAATCAGAAGAAGCAGAAGAAGGAGAAGGAGAAGGTGAAGTCTGGAGGGTGAATCAGAAGAAGCAGAAGAAGGAGAAGGAGAAGGTGAAGTCTGGAGGGTGAATCAGAAGAAGTAGAAGAAGGAGAAGGAGAAGGTGAAGTCTGGAGGGTGAATCAGAAGAAGTAGAAGAAGGAGAAGGAGAAGGTGAAGTCTGGAGGGTGAATCAGAAGAAGCAGAAGAAGGAGAAGGAGAAGGTGAAGTCTGGAGGGTGAATCAGAAGAAGCAGAAGAAGGAGAAGGAGAAGATGAAGTCTGGAGGGTGAATCAGAAGAAGCAGAAGAGGAGAAGGAGAAGGTGAAGTCTGGAGGGTGAATCAGAAGAAGCAGAATAAGGAGAAGGAGAAGGTTTAGTCTGGAGGGTGAATCAGAAGAAGCAGAAGAAGGAGAAGGAGAAGGTGAAGTCTGGAGGGTGAATCAGAAGAAGTAGAAGAAGGAGAAGGAGAAGGTGAAGTCAGGGGGGTGAAGCAGAAGAAGTAGAAGAGGGAGAAGGAGAAGGTGAAGTCAGGAGGGTGAAGCAGAAGAAGCAGAAGAAGGAGAAGGAGAAGGTGAAGTCTGGAGGGAGCAGCAGAAGAAGTAGAAGAAGGAGAAGGAGAAGGTGAAGTCTGGAGGGTGAATCAGAAGAAGTAGAAGAAGGAGAAGGAGAAGGTGAAGTCTGGAGGGTGAATCAGAAGAAGTAGAAGAAGGAGAAGGAGAAGGTGAAGTCTGGAGGGTGAATCAGAAGAAGCAGAAGAAGGAGAAGGAGAAGGTGAAGTCTGGAGGGTGAATCAGAAGAAGTAGAAGAAGGAGAAGGAGAAGGTGTAGTCTGGAGGGTGAATCAGAAGAAGTAGACGAAGGAGAAGGAGAAGGTGAAGTCTGGAGGGTGAATCAGAAGAAGCAGAAGAAGGAGAAGGAGAAGGTGAAGTCTGGAGGGTGAATCAGAAGAAGTAGAAGAAGGAGAAGGAGAAGGTGAAGTCTGGAGGGTGAATCAGAAGAAGCAGAAGAAGGAGAAGGAGAAGGTGAAGTCTGGAGGGTGAATCAGAAGAAGCCGAAGAAGGAGAAGGAGAAGGTGAAGTCTGGAGGGTGAATCAGGAGAAGCAGAAGAAGGAGAAGGAGAAGGTGAAGTCTGGAGGGTGAATCAGAAGAAGCAGAAGAAGTAGAAGGAGAAGGTGAAGTCTGGAGGGTGAATCAGAAGAAGTAGAAGAAGGAGAAGGAGAAGGTGAAGTCTGGAGGGTGAATCAGAAGAAGCAGAAGAAGGAGAAGAAGAAGGTGAAGTCAGGAGGGTGAATCAGAAGAAGCAGAAGAAGGAGAAGGAGAAGGTGAAGTCTGGAGGGTGAATCAGAAGAAGCAGAAGAAGGAGAAGGAGAAGGTGAAGACTGGAGGGTGAATCAGAAGAAGTAGAAGAAGGAGAAGGAGAAGGTGAAGTCTGGAGGGTGAATCAGAAGAAGTAGAAGAAGGAGAAGGAGAAGGCGAAGTCTGGAGGGTGAATCAGAAGAAGCAGAAGAAGGAGAAGGAGAAGGTGAAGTCTGGAGGGTGAATCAGAAGAAGCAGATGAATGAGAAGGAGATGATGAAGTCTGGAGGGTGAATCAGAAGAAGTAGACGAAGGAGAAGGAGAAGGTGAAGTCTGGAGGGTGAATCAGAAGAAGCAGAAGAAGGAGAAGGAGAAGGTGAAGTCTGGAGGGTGAATCAGAAGAAGTAGAAGAAGGAGAAGGAGAAGGTGAAGTCTGGAGGGTGAATCAGAAGAAGCAGAAGAAGGAGAAGGAGAAGGTGAAGTCTGGAGGGTGAATCAGAAGAAGCCGAAGAAGGAGAAGGAGAAGGTGAAGTCTGGAGGGTGAATCAGGAGAAGCAGAAGAAGGAGAAGGAGAAGGTGAAGTCTGGAGGGTGAATCAGAAGAAGCAGAAGAAGTAGAATGAGAAGGTGAAGTCTGGAGGGTGAATCAGAAGAAGTAGAAGAAGGAGAAGGAGAAGGTGAAGTCTGGAGGGTGAATCAGAAGAAGCAGAAGAAGGAGAAGAAGAAGGTGAAGTCAGGAGGGTGAATCAGAAGAAGCAGAAGAAGGAGAAGGAGAAGGTGAAGTCTGGAGGGTGAATCAGAAGAAGCAGAAGAAGGAGAAGGAGAAGGTGTTGACTGGAGGGTGAATCAGAAGAAGTAGAAGAAGGAGAAGGAGAAGGTGAAGTCTGGAGGGTGAATCAGAAGAAGTAGAAGAAGGAGAAGGAGAAGGCGAAGTCTGGAGGGTGAATCAGAAGAAGCAGAAGAAGGAGAAGGAGAAGGTGAAGTCTGGAGGGTGAATCAGAAGAAGCAGAAGAATGAGAAGGAGATGGTGAAGTCTGGAGGGTGAATCAGAAGATGCAGAAGAAGGAGAAGGAGATGGTGAAGTCTGGAGGGTGAATCAGAAGAAGTAGAAGAAGGAGAAGGAGAAGGTGAAGTCTGGAGGGTGAATCAGAAGAAGGAGAAGAAGGAGAAGGAGAGGGTGAGGTCTGGAGGGTGAATCAGAAGAAGCAGAAGAAGGAGAAGGAGAAGGTGAAGTCTGAAGGGTGAATCAGAAGAAGCAGAAGAAGGAGAAGGAGAAGGTGAAGTCTGGAGGGTGAATCAGAAGATGCAGAAGAAGGAGAAGGAGAAGGTGAAGTCAGGAGGTTGAATCAGAAGAAGCAGAAGAAGGAGAAGGAGAAGGTGAAGTCTGGAGGGTGAATCAGAAGAAGCAGAAGAAGGAGAAGGAGAAGGTGAAGACTGGAGGGTGAATCAGAAGAAGTAGAAGAAGGAGAAGGAGAAGGTGAAGTCTGGAGGGTGAATCAGAAGAAGTAGAAGAAGGAGAAGGAGAAGGCGAAGTCTGGAGGGTGAATCAGAAGAAGCAGAAGAAGGAGAAGGAGAAGGTGAAGTCTGGAGGGTGAATCAGAAGAAGTAGAAGAAGGAGAAGGAGAAGGTGAGGTCTGGAGGGTGAATCAGAAGAAGCAGAAGAAGGAGAAGGAGAAGGTGAAGTCTGGAGGGTGAAGCAGAAGAAGTAGAAGAAGGAGAAGGAGAAGGTGAAGTCAGGGGGGTGAAGCAGAAGAAGTAGAAGAAGGAGAAGGAGAAGGTGAAGTCAGGAGGGTGAAGCAGAAGAAGCAGAAGAAGGAGAAGGAGAAGGTGAAGTCTGGAGGGTGAAGCAGAAGAAGTAAAAGAAGGAGAAGGAGAAGGTGAAGTCAGGGGGGTGAAGCAGAGAAGTAGAAGAAGGAGAAGGAGAAGGTGAAGTCAGGAGGGTGAAGCAGAAGAAGCAGAAGAAGGAGAAGGAGAAGGTGAAGTCTGGAGGGAGAAGCAGAAGAAGTAGAAGAAGGAGAAGGAGAAGGTGAAGTCTGGAGGGTGAATCAGAAGAAGTAGAAGAAGGAGAAGGAGAAGGTCAAGTCTGGAGGGTGAATCAGAAGAAGCAGAAGAAGGAGAAGGAGAAGGTGAAGTCTGGAGGGTGAATCAGAAGAAGCAGAAGAAGGAGAAGGAGATGATGAAGTCTGGAGGGTGAATCAGAAGAAGTAGAAGAAGGAGAAGGAGAAGGTGAGGTCTGGAGGGTGAATCAGAAGAAGCAGAAGAAGGAGAAGGAGAAGGTGAAGTCTGAAGGGTGAATCAGAAGAAGCAGAAGAAGGAGAAGGAGAAGGTGAATTCTGGAGGGTGAATCAGAAGTAGCAGAAGAAGGAGAAGAAGAAGGTGAAGTCTGGAGGGTGAATCAGAAGAAGCAGAAGAAGGAGAAGGAGAAGGTGAAGTCTGAAGGGTGAATCAGAAGAAGCAGAAGAAGGAGAAGGAGAAGGTGAAGTCAGGGGGGTGAAGCAGAAGAAGTAGAAGAAGGAGAAGGAGAAGGTGAAGTCAGGAGGGTGAAGCAGAAGAAGCAGAAGAAGGAGAAGGAGAAGGTGAAGTCTGGAGGGTGAAGCAGAAGAAGTAGAAGAAGGAGAAGGAGAAGGTGAAGTCAGGGGGGTGAAGCAGAAGAAGTAGAAGAAGGAGAAGGAGAAGGTGAAGTCAGGAGGGTGAAGCAGAAGAAGCAGAAGAAGGAGAAGGAGAAGGTGAAGTCTGGAGGGAGAAGCAGAAGAAGTAGAAGAAGGAGAAGGAGAAGGTGAAGTCTGGAGGGTGAATCAGAAGAAGTAGAAGAAGGAGAAGGAGAAGGTCAAGTCTGGAGGGTGAATCAGAAGAAGCAGAAGAAGGAGAAGGAGAAGGTGAAGTCTGGAGGGTGAATCAGAAGAAGCAGAAGAAGGAGAAGGAGATGATGAAGTCTGGAGGGTGAATCAGAAGAAGTAGAAGAAGGAGAAGGAGAAGGTGAGGTCTGGAGGGTGAATCAGAAGAAGTAGAAGAAGGAGAAGGAGAAGGTGAAGTCTGGAGGGTGAATCAGAAGAAGCAGAAGAAGGAGAAGGAGAAGGTGAAGTCTGGAGGGTGAATCAGAAGAAGCAGAAGAAGGAGAAGGAGAAGGTGAAGTCTGGAGGGTGAATCAGAAGATGTAGAAGAAGGAGAAGGAGAAGGTGAAGTCTGGAGGGTGAATCAGAAGAAGCAGAAGAAGGAGAAGGAGAAGGTGAAGTCTGGAGGGTGAACCAGAAGAAGCAGAAGAAGGAGAAGGAGAAGATGAAGTCTGGAGGGTGAATCAGAAGAAGCAGAAGAGGAGAAGGAGAAGGTGAAGTCTGGAGGGTGAATCAGAAGAAGCAGAATAAGGAGAAGGAGAAGGTGAAGTCTGGAGGGTGAATCAGAAGAAGCAGAAGAAGGAGAAGGAGAAGGTGAAGTCTGGAGGGAGAAGCAGAAGAAGTAGAAGAAGGAGAAGGAGAAGGTGAAGTCTGGAGGGTGAATCAGAAGAAGTAGAAGAAGGAGAAGGAGAAGGTGAAGTCTGGAGGGTGAATCAGAAGAAGTAGAAGAAGGAGAAGGAGAAGGTGAAGTCAGGGGGTTGAAGCAGAAGAAGTAGAAGAAGGAGAAGGAGAAGGTGAAGTCAGGAGGGTGAAGCAGAAGAAGCAGAAGAAGGAGAAGGAGAAGGTGAAGTCTGGAGGGAGAAGCAGAAGAAGTAGAAGAAGGAGAAGGAGAAGGTGAAGTCTGGAGGGTGAAACAGAAGAAGTAGAAGAAGGAGAAGGAGAAGGTGAAGTCTGGAGGGTGAATCAGAAGAAGTAGAAGAAGGAGAATTAGAAGGTGAAGTCTGGAGGGTGAATCAGAAGAAGCAGAAGAAGGAGAAGGAGAAGGTGAAGTCTGGAGGGTGAATCAGAAGAAGTAGAAGAAGGAGAAGGAGAAGGTGTAGTGTGGAGGGTGAATCAGAAGAAGTAGACGAAGGAGAAGGAGAAGGTGAAGTCTGGAGGGTGAATCAGAAGAAGCAGAAGAAGGAGAAGGAGAAGGTGAAGTCAGGGGGGTGAAGCAGAAGAAGTAGAAGAAGGAGAAGGAGAAGGTGAAGTCAGGAGGGTGAAGCAGAAGAAGCAGAAGAAGGAGAAGGAGAAGGTGAAGTCTGGAGGGTGAAGCAGAAGAAGTAAAAGAAGGAGAAGGAGAAGGTGAAGTCAGGGGGGTGAAGCAGAAGAAGTAGAAGAAGGAGAAGGAGAAGGTGAAGTCAGGAGGGTGAAGCAGAAGAAGCAGAAGAAGGAGAAGGAGAAGGTGAAGTCTGGAGGGAGAAGCAGAAGAAGTAGAAGAAGGAGAAGGAGAAGGTGAAGTCTGGAGGGTGAATCAGAAGAAGTAGAAGAAGGAGAAGGAGAAGGTCAAGTCTGGAGGGTGAATCAGAAGAAGCAGAAGAAGGAGAAGGAGAAGGTGAAGTCTGGAGGGTGAATCAGAAGAAGCAGAAGAAGGAGAAGGAGATGATGAAGTCTGGAGGGTGAATCAGAAGAAGTAGAAGAAGGAGAAGGAGAAGGTGAGGTCTGGAGGGTGAATCAGAAGAAGCAGAAGAAGGAGAAGGAGAAGGTGAAGTCTGAAGGGTGAATCAGAAGAAGCAGAATAAGGAGAAGGAGAAGGTGAATTCTGGAGGGTGAATCAGAAGTAGCAGAAGAAGGAGAAGAAGAAGGTGAAGTCTGGAGGGTGAATCAGAAGAAGCAGAAGAAGGAGAAGGAGAAGGTGAAGTCTGAAGGGTGAATCAGAAGAAGCAGAAGAAGGAGAAGGAGAAGGTGAAGTCAGGGGGGTGAAGCAGAAGAAGTAGAAGAAGGAGAAGGAGAAGGTGAAGTCAGGAGGGTGAAGCAGAAGAAGCAGAAGAAGGAGAAGGAGAAGGTGAAGTCTGGAGGGTGAAGCAGAAGAAGTAGAAGAAGGAGAAGGAGAAGGTGAAGTCAGGGGGGTGAAGCAGAAGAAGTAGAAGAAGGAGAAGGAGAAGGTGAAGTCAGGAGGGTGAAGCAGAAGAAGCAGAAGAAGGAGAAGGAGAAGGTGAAGTCTGGAGGGAGAAGCAGAAGAAGTAGAAGAAGGAGAAGGAGAAGGTGAAGTCTGGAGGGTGAATCAGA
Source organism: Somniosus microcephalus (assembly GCF_052327205.1). Classification (NCBI taxonomy): domain Eukaryota; kingdom Metazoa; phylum Chordata; class Chondrichthyes; order Squaliformes; family Somniosidae; genus Somniosus; species Somniosus microcephalus. Next base: position 14,299 of record NW_028225889.1, read on the forward strand.
AGAAGTAGAAGAAGGAGAAGGAGAAGGTCAAGTCTGGAGGGTGAATCAGAAGAAGCAGAAGAAGGAGAAGGAGAAGGTGAAGTCTGGAGGGTGAATCAGAAGAAGCAGAAGAAGGAGAAGGAGATGATGAAGTCTGGAGGGTGAATCAGAAGAAGTAGAAGAAGGAGAAGGAGAAGGTGAGGTCTTAAGGGTGAATCAGAAGAAGTAGAAGAAGGAGAAGGAGAAGGTGAAGTCTGGAGGGTGAATCAGAAGAAGCAGAAGAAGGAGAAGGAGAAGGTGAAGTCTGGAGGGTGAATCAGAAGAAGCAGAAGAAGGAGAAGGAGAAGGTGAAGTCTGGAGGGTGAATCAGAAGATGTAGAAGAAGGAGAAGGAGAAGGTGAAGTCTGGAGGGTGAATCAGAAGAAGCAGAAGAAGGAGAAGGAGAAGCTGAAGTCTGGAGGGTGAACCAGAAGAAGCAGAAGAAGGAGAAGGAGAAGATGAAGTCTGGAGGGTGAATCAGAAGAAGCAGAAGAGGAGAAGGAGAAGGTGAAGTCTGGAGGGTGAATCAGAAGAAGCAGAATAAGGAGAAGGAGAAGGTGAAGTCTGGAGGGTGAATCAGAAGAAGCAGAAGAAGGAGAAGGAGAAGGTGAAGTCTGGAGGGAGAAGCAGAAGAAGTAGAAGAAGGAGAAGGAGAAGGTGAAGTCTGGAGGGTGAATCAGAAGAAGTAGAAGAAGGAGAAGGAGAAGGTGAAGTCTGGAGGGTGAATCAGAAGAAGTAGAAGAAGGAGAAGGAGAAGGTGAAGTCAGGGGGTTGAAGCAGAAGAAGTAGAAGAAGGAGAAGGAGAAGGTGAAGTCAGGAGGGTGAAGCAGAAGAAGCAGAAGAAGGAGAAGGAGAAGGTGAAGTCTGGAGGGAGAAGCAGAAGAAGTAGAAGAAGGAGAAGGAGAAGGTGAAGTCTGGAGGGTGAAACAGAAGAAGTAGAAGAAGGAGAAGGAGAAGGTGAAGTCTGGAGGGTGAATCAGAAGAAGTAGAAGAAGGAGAATTAGAAGTTGAAGTCTGGAGGGTGAATCAGAAGAAGCAGAAGAAGGAGAAGGAGAAGGTGAAGTCTGGAGGGTGAATCAGAAGAAGTAGAAGAAGGAGAAGGAGAAGGTGTAGTGTGGAGGGTGAATCAGAAGAAGTAGACGAAGGAGAAGGAGAAGGTGAAGTCTGGAGGGTGAATCAGAAGAAGCAGAAGAAGGAGAAGGAGAAGGTGAAGTCTGGAGGGTGAATCAGAAGAAGTAGAAGAAGGAGAAGGAGAAGGTGAAGTCTGGAGGGTGAATCAGAAGAAGCAGAAGAAGGAGAAGGAGAAGGTGAAGTCTGGAGGGTGAATCAGAAGAAGCAGAAGAAGGAGAAGGAGAAGGTGAAGTCTGGAGGGTGAATCAGAAGAAGCAGAAGAAGTAGAAGGAGAAGGTGAAGTCTGGAGGGTGAATCAGAAGAAGCAGAAGAAGGAGAAGAAGAAGGTGAAGTCAGGAGGTTGAATCAGAAGAAGCAGAAGAAGGAGAAGGAGAAGGTGAAGTCTGGAGGGTGAATCAGAAGAAGCAGAAGAAGGAGAAGGAGAAGGTGAAGACTGGAGGGTGAATCAGAAGAAGTAGAAGAAGGAGAAGGAGAAGGTGAAGTCTGGAGGGTGAATCAGAAGAAGTAGAAGAAGGAGAAGGAGAAGGCGAAGTCTGGAGGGTGAATCAGAAGAAGCAGAAGAAGGAGAAGGAGAAGGTGAAGTCTGGAGGGTGAATCAGAAGAAGCAGAAGAAGGAGAAGGAGATGATGAAGTCTGGAGGGTGAATCAGAAGAAGTAGAAGAAGGAGAAGGAGAAGGTGAGGTCTGGAGGGTGTATCAGAAGAAGCAGAAGAAGGAGAAGGAGAAGGTGAAGTCTGAAGGGTGAATCAGAAGAAGCAGAAGAAGGAGAAGGAGAAGGTGAGGTCTGGAGGGTGAATCAGAAGTAGCAGAAGAAGGAGAAGAAGAAGGTGAAGTCTGGAGGGTGAAGCAGAAGAAGCAGAAGAAGGAGAAGGAGAAGGTGAAGTCTGGAGGGTGAAGCAGAAGAAGTAGAAGAAGGAGAAGGAGAAGGTGAAGTCAGGGGGGTGAAGCAGAAGAAGTAGAAGAAGGAGAAGGAGAAGGTGAAGTCAGGAGGGTGAAGCAGAAGAAGCAGAAGAAGGAGAAGGAGAAGGTGAAGTCTGGAGGGAGAAGCAGAAGAAGTAGAAGAAGGAGAAGGTGAAGTCTGGAGGGTGAATCAGAAGAAGTAGGAGAAGGAGAAGGAGAAGGTCAAGTCTGGAGGGTGAATCAGAAGAAGTAGAAGAAGGAGAAGGAGAAGGTGAAGTCTGGAGGGTGAATCAGAAGAAGCAGAAGAAGGAGAAGGAGAAGGTGAAGTCTGGAGGGTGAATCAGAAGAAGTAGAAGAAGGAGAAGGAGAAGGTGTAGTCTGGAGGCTGAATCAGAAGAAGTAGACGAAGGAGAAGGAGAAGGTGAAGTCTGGAGGGTGAATCAGAAGAAGCAGAAGAAGGAGAAGGAGAAGGTGAAGTCTGGAGGGTGAATCAGAAGAAGTAGAAGAAGGAGAAGGAGAAGGAGAAGTCTGGAGGGTGAATCAGAAGAAGCAGAAGAAGGAGAAGGAGAAGATGAAGTCTGGAGGGTGAATCAGAAGAAGCCGAAGAAGGAGAAGGAGAAGGTGAAGTCTGGAGGGTTAATCTGAAGAAGCAGAAGAAGTAGAAGGAGAAGGTGAAGTCTGGAGGGTGAATCAGAAGAAGTAGAAGAAGGAGAAGGAGATGGTGAAGTCTGGAGGGTGAATCAGAAGAAGCAGAAGAAGGAGAAGAAGAAGGTGAAGTCAGGAGGTTGAATCAGAAGAAGCAGAAGAAGGAGAAGGAGAAGGTGAAGTCTGGAGGGTGAATCAGGAGAAGCAGAAGAAGGAGAAGGAGAAGGTGAAGACTGGAGGGTGAATCAGAAGAAGTAGAAGAAGGAGAAGGAGAAGGTGAAGTCTGGAGGGTGAATCAGAAGAAGTAGAAGAAGGAGAAGGAGAAGGCGAAGTCTGGAGGGTGAATCAGAAGAAGCAGAAGAAGGAGAAGGAGAAGGTGAAGTCTGGAGGGTGAATCAGAAGAAGCAGAAGAAGGAGAAGGAGATGATGAAGTCTGGAGGGTGAATCAGAAGAAGTAGAAGAAGTAGAAGGAGAAGGTGAGGTCTGGAGGGTGAATCAGAAGAAGCAGAAGAAGGAGAAGGAGAAGGTGAAGTCTGAAGGGTGAATCAGAAGAAGCAGAAGAAGGAGAAGGAGAAGGTGAAGTCTGGAGGGTTAATCAGAAGTAGCAGAAGAAGGAGAAGAAGAAGGTGAAGTCTGTAGGGTGAATCAGAAGAAGCAGAAGAAGGAGAAGGAGATGGTGAAGTCTGGAGGATGAATCAGAAGAAGTAGAAGAAGGAGAAGGAGAAGGTGAAGCCTGGAGGGTGAATCAGAAGAAGTAGAAGAAGGAGAAGGAGAAGTTGAAGTCTGGAGGGTGAATCAGAAGAAGCAGAAGAAGGAGAAGGAGAAGGTGAAGTCAGGAGGGTGAAGCAGAAGAAGCAGAAGAAGGAGAAGGAGAAGGTGAAGTCTGGAGGGTGAAGCAGAAGAAGCAGAAGAAGGAGAAGGAGAAGGTGAAGTCTGGAGGGCGAAGCAGAAGAAGCAGAAGAAGGAGAAGGAGAAGGTGAAGCCTGGAGGGTAAAGCAGAAGAAGCAGAAGAAGGAGAAGGAGAAGGTGAAGTCTAGAGGGTGAATCAGAAGAAGCAGAAGAAAGAGAAGGAGAAGGTGAAGTCTGGAGGGTGCATCAGAAGAAGTAGAAGAAGGAGAAGGAGAAGGTGAAGTCTGGAGGGTGAATCAGAAGAAGCAGAAGAAGGAGAAGGAGAAGGTGAAGTCTGGAGGGTGAATCAGAAGAAGCAGAAGAAGGAGAAGGAGAAGATGAAGTCTGGAGGGTGAATCAGAAGAAGTAGAAGAAGGAGAAGGAGAAGGTGAAGTCTGGAGGGTGAATCAGAAGAAGCAGAAGAAGTAGAAGGAGATGGTGAAGTCAGGGGGGTGAAACAGAAGAAGTAGAAGAAGGAGAAGGAGAAGGTGAAGTCAGGAGGGTGAAGCAGAAGAAGCAGAAGAAGGAGAAGGAGAAGGTGAAGTCTGGAGGGCGCAGCAGAAGAAGCAGAAGAAGGAGAAGGAGAAGGTGAAGTCTGGAGGGTGAAGCAGAAGAAGCTGAAGAAGGAGAAGGAGAAGGTGAAGTCTGGAGGGTGAATCAGAAGAGGTAGAAGAAGGAGAAGGAGAAGGTGAAGTCAGGAGGGTGAAGCAGAAGAAGCAGAAGAAGGAGAAGGAGAAGGTGAAGTCTGGAGGGTGAAGCAGAAGAAGCAGACGAAGGAGAAGGAGAAGGTGAAGTCTGGAGTGAGAATCAGAAGAAGTAGAAGAAGGAGAAGGATAAGGTGAAGTCAGGAGGGTGAAGCAGAAGAAGCAGAAGAAGGAGAAGGAGAAGCTGAAGTCTGGAGGGTGAAGCAGAAGAAGCAGAAGAAGGAGAAGGAGAAGCTGAAGTCAGGAGGGTGAATCAGAAGAAGTAGAAGAAGGAGAAGGAGAAGGTAAAGTCTGGAGGGTGAATCAGAAGAAGTAGAAGAAGGAGAAGGAGAAGGTGAAGTCTGGAGGGTGAATCAGAAGAAGTAGAAGAAGGAGAAGGAGAAGGTGAAGTCTGGAGGGTGAATCAGAAGAAGCAGAAGAAGGAGAAGGAGAAGGTGAAGTCTGGAGGGAGAAGCAGAAGAAGTAGAAGAAGGAAAAGGAGAAGGTGAAGTCTGGAGGGTGAATCAGAAGAAGTAGAAAAAGGAGAAGGAGAAGGTGAAGTCTGGAGGTGAATCAGAAGAAGTAGAAGAAGGAGAAGGAGAAGGTGAAGTCTGGAGGGTGAATCAGAAGAAGCAGAAGAAGGAGAAGGAGAAGGTGAAGTCTGGAGGGTGAATCGGAAGAAGTAGAAGAAGGAAAAGGAGAAGGTGAAGTCTGGAGGGTGAATCAGAAGAAGCAGACGAAGGAGAAGGAGAAGGTGAAGTCTGGAGGGTGAATCAGAAGAAGCAGAAGAAGGAGAAGGAGAAGATGAAGTCTGGAGGGTGAATCAGAAGAAGTAGAAGAAGGAGAAGGAGAAGGTGAAGTCTGGAGGGTGAATCAGAAGAAGCAGAAGAAGTAGAAGGAGATGGTGAAGTCAGGGGGGTGAAGCAGAAGAAGTAGAAGAAGGAGAAGGAGAAGGTGAAGTCAGGAGGGTGAAGCAGAAGAAGCAGAAGAAGGAGAAGGAGAAGGTGAAGTCTGGAGGGCGCAGCAGAAGAAGCAGAAGAAGGAGAAGGAGAAGGTGAAGTCTGGAGGGTGAAGCAGAAGAAGCTGAAGAAGGAGAAGGAGAAGGTGAAGTCTGGAGGGTGAATCAGAAGAGGTAGAAGAAGGAGAAGGAGAAGGTGAAGTCAGGAGGGTGAAGCAGAAGAAGCAGAAGAAGGAGAAGGAGAAGGTGAAGTCTGGAGGGTGAAGCAGAAGAAGCAGACGAAGGAGAAGGAGAAGGTGAAGTCTGGAGGGAGAATCAGAAGAAGTAGAAGAAGGAGAAGGATAAGGTGAAGTCAGGAGGGTGAAGCAGAAGAAGCAGAAGAAGGAGAAGGAGAAGCTGAAGTCTGGAGGGTGAAGCAGAAGAAGCAGAAGAAGGAGAAGGAGAAGCTGAAGTCAGGAGGGTGAATCAGAAGAAGTAGAAGAAGGAGAAGGAGAAGGTAAAGTCTGGAGGGTGAATCAGAAGAAGTAGAAGAAGGAGAAGGAGAAGGTGAAGTCTGGAGGGTGAATCAGAAGAAGTAGAAGAAGGAGAAGGAGAAGGTGAAGTCTGGAGGGTGAATCAGAAGAAGCAGAAGAAGGAGAAGGAGAAGGTGAAGTCTGGAGGGAGAAGCAGAAGAAGTAGAAGAAGGAAAAGGAGAAGGTGAAGTCTGGAGGGTGAATCAGAAGAAGTAGAAAAAGGAGAAGGAGAAGGTGAAGTCTGTAGGTGAATCAGAAGAAGTAGAAGAAGGAGAAGGAGAAGGTGAAGTCTGGAGGGTGAATCAGAAGAAGCAGAAGAAGGAGAAGGAGAAGGTGAAGTCTGGAGGGTGAATCGGAAGAAGTAGAAGAAGGAAAAGGAGAAGGTGAAGTCTGGAGGGTGAATCAGAAGAAGCAGACGAAGGAGAAGGAGAAGGTGAAGTCTGGAGGGTGAATCAGAAGAAGCAGAAGAAGGAGAAGGAGAAGGTGAAGTCTGGAGGGTGAATCAGAAGAAGCAGAAGAAGGAGAAGGAGAAGGTGAAGTCTGGAGGGTGAATCAGAAGAAGCAGAAGAAGTAGAAGGAGAAGGTGAAGTCTGGAGGGTGAATCAGGACAAGTAGAAGAAGGAGAAGGAGAAGGTGAAGTCTGGAGGGTGAATCAGAAGAAGCAGAAGAAGGAGAAGGAGAAGGTGAGGTCAGGAGGGGGAATCAGAAGAAGCAGAAGAAGGAGAAGGAGAAGATGAAGTCTGGAGGGTGAATCAGAAGAAGCAGAAGAAGGAGAAGGAGAAGGTGAAGACTGGAGGGTGAATCAGAAGAAGTAGAAGAAGGAGAAGGAGAAGGTGAAGTCTGGAGGGTGAATCAGAAGAAGTAGAAGAAGGAGAAGGAGAAGGCGAAGTCTGGAGGGTGAATCAGAAGAAGCAGAAGAAGGAGAAGGAGAAGGTGAAGTCTGGAGGGTGAATCAGAAGAAGCAGAAGAAGGAGAAGGAGAAGATGAAGTCTGGAGGGTGAATCAGAAGAAGTAGAAGAAGGAGAAGGAGAAGGTGAGGTCTGGAGGGTCAATCAGAAGAAGCAGAAGAAGGAGAAGGAGAAGGTGATGTCTGAAGGGTGAATCAGAAGAAGCAGAAGAAGGAGAAGGAGAAGGTGAAGTCTGGAGGGTGAATCAGAAGAAGCAGAAGAAGGAGAAGGAGAAGGTGAAGTCTGGAGGGTGAATCAGAAGAAGCAGAAGAAGGAGAAGGAGAAGGTGAAGTCTGGAGGGTGAATCAGAAGAAGTAGAAGAAGGAGAAGGAGAAGGTGAAGTCTGGAGGGTGAATCAGAAGAAGTAGAAGAAGGAGAAGGAGAAGGTGAAGTCTGGAGGGTGAATCAGAAGAAGCAGAAGAAGGAGAAGGAGAAGGTGAAGTCTGGAGGGTGAATCAGAAGAAGCAGAAGAAGGAGAAGGAGAAGATGAAGTCTGGAGGGTGAATCAGAAGAAGCAGAAGAGGAGAAGGAGAAGGTGAAGTCTGGAGGGTGAATCAGAAGAAGCAGAATAAGGAGAAGAAGAAGGTGAAGTCTGGAGGGTGAATCAGAAGAAGCAGAAGAAGGAGAAGGAGAAGGTGAAGTCTGGAGGGAGAAGCAGAAGAAGTAGAAGAAGGAGAAGGAGAAGGTGAAGTCTGGAGGGTAAATCAGAAGAAGTAGAAGAAGGAGAAGGAGAAGGTGAAGTCTGGAGGGTGAATCAGAAGAAGTAGAAGAAGGAGAAGGAGAAGGTGAAGTCAGGGGTGTGAAGCAGAAGAAGTAGAAGAACGAGAAGGAGAAGGTGAAGTCAGGAGGGTGAAGCAGAAGAAGCAGAAGAAGGAGAAGGAGAAGGTGAAGTCTGGAGGGAGAAGCAGAAGAAGTAGAAGAAGGAGAAGGAGAAGGTGAAGTCTGGAGGGTGAATCAGAAGAAGTAGAAGAAGGAGAAGGAGAAGGTGAAGTCTGGAGGGTGAATCAGAAGAAGTAGAAGAAGGAGAAGGTGAAGTCTGGAGGGTGAATCAGAAGAAGCAGAAGAAGGAGAAGGAGAAGGTGAAGTCTGGAGGGTGAATCAGGAGAAGCAGAAGAAGGAGAAGGAGAAGGTGAGGTCAGGAGGGTGAATCAGAAGAAGCAGAAGAAGGAGAAGGAGAAGATGAAGTCTGGAGGGTGAATCAGAAGAAGCAGAAGAAGGAGAAGGGGAAGGTGAAGACTGGAGGGTGAATCAGAAGAAGTAGAAGAAGCAGAAGAAGAAGGTGAAGTCTGGAGGGTGAATCAGAAGAAGTAGAAGAAGGAGAAGGAGAAGGCGAAGTCTGGAGGGTGAATCAGAAGAAGCAGAAGAAGGAGAAGGAGAAGGTGAAGTCTGGAGGGTGAATCAGAAGAAGCAGAAGATGGGAAGGAGAAGGTGAGGTCTGGAGGGTGAATCAGAAGAAGTAGAAGAAGGAGAAGGATAAGGTGAAGTCAGGAGGGTGAAGCAGAAGAAGCAGAAGAAGGAGAAGGAGAAGGTGAAGTCTGGAGGGCGCAGCAGAAGAAGCAGAAGAAGGAGAAGGAGAAGGTGAAGTCTGGAGGGTGAAGCAGAAGAAGCTGAAGAAGGAGAAGGAGAAGGTGAAGTCTGGAGGGTGAATCAGAAGAGGTAGAAGAAGGAGAAGGAGAAGGTGAAGTCAGGAGGGTGAAGCAGAAGAAGCAGAAGAAGGAGAAGGAGAAGGTGAAGTCTGGAGGGTGAAGCAGAAGAAGCAGACGAAGCAGAAGGAGAAGGTGAAGTCTGGAGGGAGAATCAGAAGAAGTAGAAGAAGGAGAAGGATAAGGTGAAGTCAGGAGGGTGAAGCAGAAGAAGCAGAAGAAGGAGAAGGAGAAGCTGAAGTCTGGAGGGTGAAGCAGAAGAAGTAGAAGAAGGAGAAGGAGAAGGTGAAGTCTGGAGGGTGAATCAGAAGAAGTAGAAGAAGGAGAAGGAGAAGGTGAAGTCTGGAGGGTGAATCAGAAGAAGCAGAAGAAGGAGAAGGAGAAGGTGAAGTCTGGAGGGAGAAGCAGAAGAAGTAGAAGAAGGAGAAGGAGAAGGTGAAGTCTGGAGGGTGAATCAGAAGAAGTAGAAAAAGGAGAAGGAGAAGGTGAAGTCTGGATGTGAATCAGAAGAAGTAGAAGAAGGAGAAGGAGAAGGTGAAGTCTGGAGGGTGAATCAGAAGAAGCAGAAGAAGGAGAAGGAGAAGGTGAAGTCTGGAGGGTGAATCAGAAGAGGTAGAAGAAGGAGAAGGAGAAGGTGAAGTCAGGAGGGTGAAGCAGAAGAAGCAGAAGAAGGAGAAGGAGAAGGTGAAGTCTGGAGGGTGAAGCAGAAGAAGCAGACGAAGGAGAAGGAGAAGGTGAAGTCTGGAGGGAGAATCAGAAGAAGTAGAAGAAGGAGAAGGATAAGGTGAAGTCAGGAGGGTGAAGCAGAAGAAGCAGAAGAAGGAGAAGGAGAAGGTGAAGTCTGGAGGGTGAATCAGAAGAAGCAGAAGAAGGAGAAGGAGAAGGTGAAGTCTGGAGGGTGAATCAGGAGAAGCAGAAGAAGGAGAAGGAGAAGGTGAGGTCAGGAGGGTGAATCAGAAGAAGCAGAAGAAGGAGAAGGAGAAGATGAAGTCTGGAGGGTGAATCAGAAGAAGCAGAAGAAGGAGAAGGGGAAGGTGAAGACTGGAGGGTGAATCAGAAGAAGTAGAAGAAGCAGAAGAAGAAGGTGAAGTCTGGAGGGTGAATCAGAAGAAGTAGAAGAAGGAGAAGGAGAAGGCGAAGTCTGGAGGGTGAATCAGAAGAAGCAGAAGAAGGAGAAGGAGAAGGTGAAGTCTGGAGGGTGTATCAGAAGAAGCAGAAGAAGGAGAAGGAGAAGATGAAGTCTGGAGGGTGAATCAGAAGAAGTAGAAGAAGGAGAAGGAGAAGGTGAGGTCTGGAGGGTGAATCAGAAGAAGTAGAAGAAGGAGAAGGATAAGGTGAAGTCAGGAGGGTGAAGCAGAAGAAGCAGAAGAAGGAGAAGGAGAAGGTGAAGTCTGGAGGGCGCAGCAGAAGAAGCAGAAGAAGGAGAAGGAGAAGGTGAAGTCTGGAGGGTGAAGCAGAAGAAGCTGAAGAAGGAGAAGGAGAAGGTGAAGTCTGGAGGGTGAATCAGAAGAGGTAGAAGAAGGAGAAGGAGAAGGTGAAGTCAGGAGGGTGAAGCAGAAGAAGCAGAAGAAGGAGAAGGAGAAGGTGAAGTCTGGAGGGTGAAGCAGAAGAAGCAGACGAAGGAGAAGGAGAAGGTGAAGTCTGGAGGGAGAATCAGAAGAAGTAGAAGAAGGAGAAGGATAAGGTGAAGTCAGGAGGGTGAAGCAGAAGAAGCAGAAGAAGGAGAAGGAGAAGCTGAAGTCTGGAGGGTGAAGCAGAAGAAGCAGAAGAAGGAGAAGGAGAAGCTGAAGTCAGGAGGGTGAATCAGAAGAAGTAGAAGAAGGAGAAGGAGAAGGTGAAGTCTGGAGGGTGAATCAGAAGAAGTAGAAGAAGGAGAAGGAGAAGGTGAAGTCTGGAGGGTGAATCCGAAGAAGTAGAAGAAGGAGAAGGAGAAGGTGAAGTCTGGAGGGTGAATCAGAAGAAGCAGAAGAAGGAGAAGGAGAAGGTGAAGTCTGGAGGGAGAAGCAGAAGAAGTAGAAGAAGGAGAAGGAGAAGGTGAAGTCTGGAGGGTGAATCAGAAGAAGTAGAAAAAGGAGAAGGAGAAGGTGAAGTCTGGAGGTGAATCAGAAGAAGTAGAAGAAGGAGAAGGAGAAGGTGAAGTCTGGAGGGTGAATCAGAAGAAGCAGAAGAAGGAGAAGGAGAAGGTGAAGTCTGGAGGGTGAATCGGAAGAAGTAGAAGAAGGAGAAGGAGAAGGTGAAGTCTGGAGGGTGAATCAGAAGAAGCAGACGAAGGAGAAGGAGAAGGTGAAGTCTGGAGGGTGAATCAGAAGAAGCAGAAGAAGGAGAAGGAGAAGGTGAAGTCTGGAGGGTGAATCAGAAGAAGCAGAAGAAGGAGAAGGAGAAGGTGAAGTCTGCAGGGGGAATCAGAAGAAGCAGAAGAAGTAGAAGGAGAAGGTGAAGTCTGGAGGGTGAATCAGGAGAAGTAGAAGAAGGAGAAGGAGAAGGTGAAGTCTGGAGGGTGAATCAGAAGAAGCAGAAGAAGGAGAAGGAGAAGGTGAGGTCAGGAGGGTGAATCAGAAGAAGCAGAAGAAGGAGAAGGAGAAGATGAAGTCTGGAGGGTGAATCAGAAGAAGCAGAAGAAGGAGAAGGAGAAGGTGAAGACTGGAGGGTGAATCAGAAGAAGTAGAAGAAGGAGAAGGAGAAGGTGAAGTCTGGAGGGTGAATCAGAAGAAGTAGAAGAAGGAGAAGGAGAAGGCGAAGTCTGGAGGGTGAATCAGAAGAAGCACAAGAAGGAGAAGGAGAAGGTGAAGTTCTGGAGGGTGAATCAGAAGAAGCAGAAGAAGGAGAAGGAGAAGATGAAGTCTGGAGGGTGAATCAGAAGAAGTAGAAGAAGGAGAAGGAGAAGGTGAGGTCTGGAGGGTGAATCAGAAGAAGCAGAAGAAGGAGAAGGAGAAGGTGATGTCTGAAGGGTGAATCAGAAGAAGCAGAAGAAGGAGAAGGAGAAGGTGAAGTCTGGAGGGTGAATCAGAAGAAGCAGAAGAAGGAGAAGGAGAAGGTGAAGTCTGGAGGGTGAATCAGAAGAAGCAGAAGAAGGAGAAGGAGAAGGTGAAGTCTGGAGGGTGAATCAGAAGAAGTAGAAGAAGGAGAAGGAGAAGGTGAAGTCTGGAGGGTGAATCAGAAGAAGTAGAAGAAGGAGAAGGAGAAGGTGAAGTCTGGAGGGTGAATCAGAAGAAGCAGAAGAAGGAGAAGGAGAAGGTGAAGTCTGGAGGGTGAATCAGAAGAAGCAGAAGAAGGAGAAGGAGAAGATGAAGTCTGGAGGGTGAATCAGAAGAAGCAGAAGAGGAGAAGGAGAAGGTGAAGTCTGGAGGGTGAATCAGAAGAAGCAGAATAAGGAGAAGGAGAAGGTGAAGTCTGGAGGGTGAATCAGAAGAAGCAGAAGAAGGAGAAGGAGAAGGTGCAGTCTGGAGGGAGAAGCAGAATAAGTAGAAGAAGGAGAAGGAGAAGGTGAAGTCTGGAGGGTAAATCAGAAGAAGTAGAAGAAGGAGAAGGAGAAGGTGAAGTCTGGAGGGTGAATCAGAAGAAGTAGAAGAAGGAGAAGGAGAAGGTGAAGTCAGGGGTGTGAAGCAGAAGAAGTAGAAGAAGGAGAAGGAGAAGGTGAAGTCAGGAGGGTGAAGCAGAAGAAGCAGAAGAAGGAGAAGGAGAAGGTGAAGTCTGGAGGGAGAAGCAGAAGAAGTAGAAGAAGGAGAAGGAGAAGGTGAAGTCTGGAGGGTGAATCAGAAGAAGTAGAAGAAGGAGAAGGAGAAGGTGAAGTCTGGAGGGTGAATCAGAAGAAGTAGAAGAAGGAGAAGGAGAAGGCGAAGTCTGGAGGGTGAATCAGAAGAAGCAGAAGAAGGAGAAGGAGAAGGTGAAGTCTGGAGGGTGAATCAGAAGAAGCAGAAGAAGGAGAAGGAGAAGATGAAGTCTGGAGGGTGAATCAGAAGAAGTAGAAGAAGGAGAAGGAGAAGGTGAGGTCTGGAGGGTGAATCAGAAGAAGCAGAAGAAGGAGAAGGAGAAGGTGATGTCTGAAGGGTGAATCAGAAGAAGCAGAAGAAGGAGAAGGAGAAGGTGAAGTCTGGAGGGTGAATCAGAAGAAGCAGAAGAAGGAGAAGGAGAAGGTGAAGTCTGGAGGGTGAATCAGAAGAAGCAGAAGAAGGAGAAGGAGAAGGTGAAGTCTGGAGGGTGAATCAGAAGAAGTAGAAGAAGGAGAAGGAGAAGGTGAAGTCTGGAGGGTGAATCAGAAGAAGTAGAAGAAGGAGAAGGAGAAGGTGAAGTCTGGAGGGTGAATCAGAAGAAGCAGAAGAAGGAGAAGGAGAAGGTGAAGTCTGGAGGGTGAATCAGAAGAAGCAGAAGAAGGAGAAGGAGAAGATGAAGTCTGGAGGGTGAATCAGAAGAAGCAGAAGAGGAGAAGGAGAAGGTGAAGTCTGGAGGGTGAATCAGAAGAAGCAGAATAAGGAGAAGGAGAAGGTGAAGTCTGGAGGGTGAATCAGAAGAAGCAGAAGAAGGAGAAGGAGAAGGTGCAGTCTGGAGGGAGAAGCAGAATAAGTAGAAGAAGGAGAAGGAGAAGGTGAAGTCTGGAGGGTAAATCAGAAGAAGTAGAAGAAGGAGAAGGAGAAGGTGAAGTCTGGAGGGTGAATCAGAAGAAGTAGAAGAAGGAGAAGGAGAAGGTGAAGTCAGGGGTGTGAAGCAGAAGAAGTAGAAGAAGGAGAAGGAGAAGGTGAAGTCAGGAGGGTGAAGCAGAAGAAGCAGAAGAAGGAGAAGGAGAAGGTGAAGTCTGGAGGGAGAAGCAGAAGAAGTAGAAGAAGGAGAAGGAGAAGGTGAAGTCTGGAGGGTGAATCAGAAGAAGTAGAAGAAGGAGAAGGAGAAGGTGAAGTCTGGAGGGTGAATCAGAAGAAGCAGAAGAAGTAGAAGGAGAAGGTGATGTCTGGAGGGTGAATCAGGAGAAGTAGAAGAAGGAGAAGGAGAAGGTGAAGTCTGGAGGGTGAATCAGAAGAAGCAGAAGAAGGAGAAGGAGAAGGTGAGGTCAGGAGGGTGAATCAGAAGAAGCAGAAGAAGGAGAAGGAGAAGATGAAGTCTGGAGGGTGAATCAGAAGAAGCAGAAGAAGGAGAAGGAGAAGGTGAAGACTGGAGGGTGAATCAGAAGAAGTAGAAGAAGGAGAAGGAGAAGGTGAAGTCTGGAGGGTGAATCAGAAGAAGTAGAAGAAGGAGAAGGAGAAGGCGAAGTCTGGAGGGTGAATCAGAAGAAGCAGAAGAAGGAGAAGGAGAAGGTGAAGTCTGGAGGGTGAATCAGAAGAAGCAGAAGAAGGAGAAGGAGAAGATGAAGTCTGGAGGGTGAATCAGAAGAAGTAGAAGAAGGAGAAGGAGAAGGTGAGGTCTGGAGGGTGAATCAGAAGAAGCAGAAGAAGGAGATGGAGAAGGTGATGTCTGAAGTGTGAATCAGAAGAAGCAGAAGAAGGAGAAGGAGAAGGTGAAGCCTGGAGGGTGAATCAGAAGAAGCAGAAGAAGGAGAAGGAGAAGGTGAAGTCTGGAGGGTGAATCAGAAGAAGCAGAAGAAGGAGAAGGAGAAGGTGAAGTCTGGAGGGTGAATCAGAAGAAGTAGAAGAAGGAGAAGGAGAAGGTGAAGTCTGGAGGGTGAATCAGAAGAAGTAGAAGAAGGAGAAGGAGAAGGTGAAGTCTGGAGGGTGAATCAGAAGAAGCAGAAGAAGGAGAAGGAGAAGATGAGGTCTGGAGGGTGAATCAGAAGAAGCAGAAGAGGAGAAGGAGAAGGTGAAGTCTGGAGGGTGAATCAGAAGAAGCAGAATAAGGAGAAGGAGAAGGTGAAGTCTGGAGGGTGAATCAGAAGAAGCAGAAGAAGGAGAAGGAGAAGGTGAAGTCTGGAGGGAGAAGCAGAAGAAGTAGAAGAAGGAGAAGGAGAAGGTGAAGTCTGGAGGGTAAATCAGAAGAAGTAGAAGAAGGAGAAGGAGAAGGTGAAGTCTGGAGGGTGAATCAGAAGAAGTAGAAGAAGGAGAAGGAGAAGGTGAAGTCAGGGGTGTGAAGCAGAAGAAGTAGAAGAAGGAGAAGGAGAAGGTGAAGTCAGGAGGGTGAAGCAGAAGAAGCAGAAGAAGGAGAAGGAGAAGGTGAAGTCTGGAGGGAGAAGCAGAAGAAGTAGAAGAAGGAGAAGGAGAAGGTGAAGTCTGGAGGGTGAATCAGAAGAAGTAGAAGAAGGAGAAGGAGAAGGTGAAGTCTGGAGGGTGAATCAGAAGAAGTAGAAGAAGGAGAAGGAGAAGGTGAAGTCTGGAGGGTGAATCAGAAGAAGCAGAAGAAGGAGAAGGAGAAGGTGAAGTCTGGAGGGTGAATCAGAAGAAGCAGAAGAAGAAGGAGAAGGTGAGGTCAGGAGGGGGAATTAGAAGAAGCAGAAGAAGGAGAAGGAGAAGATGAAGTCTGGAGGGTGAATCAGAAGAAGCAGAAGAAGGAGAAGGAGAAGGTGAAGACTGGAGGGTGAATCAGAAGAAGTAGAAGAAGGAGAAGGAGAAGGTGAAGTCTGGAGGGTGAATCAGAAGAAGTAGAAGAAGGAGAAGGAGAAGGCGAAGTCTGGAGGGTGAATCAGAAGAAGCAGAAGAAGGAGAAGGAGAAGGTGAAGTCTGGAGGGTGAATCAGAAGAAGCAGAAGAAGGAGAAGGAGAAGATGAAGTCTGGAGGGTGAATCAGAAGAAGTAGAAGAAGGAGAAGGAGAAGGTGAGGTCTGGAGGGTGAATCAGAAGAAGCAGAAGAAGGAGAAGGAGAAGGTGATGTCTGAAGGGTGAATCAGAAGAAGCAGAAGAAGGAGAAGGAGAAGGTGAAGTCTGGAGGGTGAATCAGAAGAAGCAGAAGAAGGAGAAGGAGAAGGTGAAGTCTGGAGGGTGAATCAGAAGAAGCAGAAGAAGGAGAAGGAGAAGGTGAAGTCTGGAGGGTGAATCAGAAGAAGTAGAAGAAGGAGAAGGAGAAGGTGAAGTCTGGAGGGTGAATCAGAAGAAGTAGAAGAAGGAGAAGGAGAAGGTGAAGTCTGGAGGGTGAATCAGAAGAAGCAGAAGAAGGAGAAGGAGAAGGTGAAGTCTGGAGGGTGAATCAGAAGAAGCAGAAGAAGGAGAAGGAGAAGATGAAGTCTGGAGGGTGAATCAGAAGAAGCAGAAGAGGAGAAGGAGAAGGTGAAGTCTGGAGGGTGAATCAGAAGAAGCAGAATAAGGAGAAGGAGAAGGTTTAGTCTGGAGGGTGAATCAGAAGAAGCAGAAGAAGGAGAAGGAGAAGGTGAAGTCTGGAGGGTGAATCAGAAGAAGTAGAAGAAGGAGAAGGAGAAGGTGAAGTCAGGGGGGTGAAGCAGAAGAAGTAGAAGAGGGAGAAGGAGAAGGTGAAGTCAGGAGGGTGAAGCAGAAGAAGCAGAAGAAGGAGAAGGAGAAGGTGAAGTCTGGAGGGAGCAGCAGAAGAAGTAGAAGAAGGAGAAGGAGAAGGTGAAGTCTGGAGGGTGAATCAGAAGAAGTAGAAGAAGGAGAAGGAGAAGGTGAAGTCTGGAGGGTGAATCAGAAGAAGTAGAAGAAGGAGAAGGAGAAGGTGAAGTCTGGAGGGTGAATCAGAAGAAGCAGAAGAAGGAGAAGGAGAAGGTGAAGTCTGGAGGGTGAATCAGAAGAAGTAGAAGAAGGAGAAGGAGAAGGTGTAGTCTGGAGGGTGAATCAGAAGAAGTAGACGAAGGAGAAGGAGAAGGTGAAGTCTGGAGGGTGAATCAGAAGAAGCAGAAGAAGGAGAAGGAGAAGGTGAAGTCTGGAGGGTGAATCAGAAGAAGTAGAAGAAGGAGAAGGAGAAGGTGAAGTCTGGAGGGTGAATCAGAAGAAGCAGAAGAAGGAGAAGGAGAAGGTGAAGTCTGGAGGGTGAATCAGAAGAAGCCGAAGAAGGAGAAGGAGAAGGTGAAGTCTGGAGGGTGAATCAGGAGAAGCAGAAGAAGGAGAAGGAGAAGGTGAAGTCTGGAGGGTGAATCAGAAGAAGCAGAAGAAGTAGAAGGAGAAGGTGAAGTCTGGAGGGTGAATCAGAAGAAGTAGAAGAAGGAGAAGGAGAAGGTGAAGTCTGGAGGGTGAATCAGAAGAAGCAGAAGAAGGAGAAGAAGAAGGTGAAGTCAGGAGGGTGAATCAGAAGAAGCAGAAGAAGGAGAAGGAGAAGGTGAAGTCTGGAGGGTGAATCAGAAGAAGCAGAAGAAGGAGAAGGAGAAGGTGAAGACTGGAGGGTGAATCAGAAGAAGTAGAAGAAGGAGAAGGAGAAGGTGAAGTCTGGAGGGTGAATCAGAAGAAGTAGAAGAAGGAGAAGGAGAAGGCGAAGTCTGGAGGGTGAATCAGAAGAAGCAGAAGAAGGAGAAGGAGAAGGTGAAGTCTGGAGGGTGAATCAGAAGAAGCAGATGAATGAGAAGGAGATGATGAAGTCTGGAGGGTGAATCAGAAGAAGTAGACGAAGGAGAAGGAGAAGGTGAAGTCTGGAGGGTGAATCAGAAGAAGCAGAAGAAGGAGAAGGAGAAGGTGAAGTCTGGAGGGTGAATCAGAAGAAGTAGAAGAAGGAGAAGGAGAAGGTGAAGTCTGGAGGGTGAATCAGAAGAAGCAGAAGAAGGAGAAGGAGAAGGTGAAGTCTGGAGGGTGAATCAGAAGAAGCCGAAGAAGGAGAAGGAGAAGGTGAAGTCTGGAGGGTGAATCAGGAGAAGCAGAAGAAGGAGAAGGAGAAGGTGAAGTCTGGAGGGTGAATCAGAAGAAGCAGAAGAAGTAGAAGGAGAAGGTGAAGTCTGGAGGGTGAATCAGAAGAAGTAGAAGAAGGAGAAGGAGAAGGTGAAGTCTGGAGGGTGAATCAGAAGAAGCAGAAGAAGGAGAAGAAGAAGGTGAAGTCAGGAGGGTGAATCAGAAGAAGCAGAAGAAGGAGAAGGAGAAGGTGATGACTGGAGGGTGAATCAGAAGAAGTAGAAGAAGGAGAAGGAGAAGGTGAAGTCTGGAGGGTGAATCAGAAGAAGTAGAAGAAGGAGAAGGAGAAGGCGAAGTCTGGAGGGTGAATCAGAAGAAGCAGAAGAAGGAGAAGGAGAAGGTGAAGTCTGGAGGGTGAATCAGAAGAAGCAGAAGAATGAGAAGGAGATGGTGAAGTCTGGAGGGTGAATCAGAAGATGCAGAAGAAGGAGAAGGAGATGGTGAAGTCTGGAGGGTGAATCAGAAGAAGTAGAAGAAGGAGAAGGAGAAGGTGAAGTCTGGAGGGTGAATCAGAAGAAGGAGAAGAAGGAGAAGGAGAGGGTGAGGTCTGGAGGGTGAATCAGAAGAAGCAGAAGAAGGAGAAGGAGAAGGTGAAGTCTGAAGGGTGAATCAGAAGAAGCAGAAGAAGGAGAAGGAGAAGGTGAAGTCTGGAGGGTGAATCAGAAGATGCAGAAGAAGGAGAAGGAGATGGTGAAGTCTGGAGGGTGAATCAGAAGAAGTAGAAGAAGGAGAAGGAGAAGGTGAAGTCTGGAGGGTGAATCAGAAGAAGGAGAAGAAGGAGAAGGAGAAGTTGAAGTCTGGAGGGTGAATCAGAAGAAGCAGAAGAAGGAGAAGGAGAAGGTGAAGTCTGGAGGGTGAATCAGAAGAAGCAGAAGACGGAGAAGGAGAAGATGAGGTCTGGAGGGTGAATCAGAAGAAGTAGAAGAAGGAGAAGGAGAAGGTGAAGTCTGGAGGGTGAATCAGAAGAAGCAAAAGAAGGAGAAGGAGAAGGTGAAGTCTGGTGGGTGAAGCAGAAGAAGTAAAAGAAGGAGAAGGAGAAGGTGAAGTCAGGAGGGTGAATGAGAAGAAGTAGAAGAAGGAGAAGGAGAAGGTGAAGTCAGGAGGGTGAATCAGAAGAAGCAGAAGAAGGAGAAGGAGAAGGTGAAGTCTGGAGGGTGAATCAGAAGAATCAGAAGAAGGAGAAGGAGAAGGTGAAGTCAGGAGGGTGAAGCAGAAGAAACAGAAGAAGGAGAAGGAGAAGGTGAAGTCTGGAGTGTGAAGCAGAAGAAGCAGAAGAAGGAGAAGGAGAAGGTGAAGTCTGGAGGGTGAAGCACAAGAAGCAGAAGAAGGAGAAGGAGAAGGTGAAGTCTGGAGGGTGAAGCAGAAGAAGCAGAAGAAGGAGAAGGAGAACGTGAAGTCTGGAGGGTGAATTAGAAGAAGTAGAAGAAGGAGAAGGAGAAGGTGAAGACAGGAGGGTGAAGCAGAAAAAGCAGAAGAAGGAGAAGGAGAAGGTGAAGTCTGGAGGGTGAATCAGAAGAAGTAGAAGAAGGAGAAGGAGAAGGTGAAGTCTGGACGGTGAATCAGAAGAAGTAGAAGATGGAGAAGGAGAAGGTGAAGTCTGGAGGGTGAATCAGAAGAAGCAGAAGAAGGAGAAGGAGAAGGTGAAGTCTGGAGGGTGAATCAGAAGAAGCAGAAGAAGGAGAAGGAGAAGGTGTAGTCTGGAGGGTGAATCAGAAGAAGTAGACGAAGGAGAAGGAGAAGGTGAAGTCTGGAGGGTGAATCAGAAGAAGCAGAAGAAGGAGAAGGAGAAGGTGAAGTCTGGAGGGTGAATCAGAAGAAGCAGAAGAAGGAGAAGGAGAAGATGAAGTCTGGAGGGTGAATCAGAAGAAGCAGAAGAGGAGAAGGAGAAGGTGAAGTCTGGAGGGTGAATCAGAAGAAGCAGAATAAGGAGAAGGAGAAGGTGAATTCTGGAGGGTGAATCAGAAGAAGCAGAAGAAGGAGAAGGAGAAGGTGAAGTCTGGAGGGAGAAGCAGAAGAAGTAGAAGAAGAAGAAGGAGAAGGTGAAGTCTGGAGGGTGAATCAGAAGAAGTAGAAGAAGGAGAAGGAGAAGGTGAAGTCTGGAGGGTGAATCAGAAGAAGTAGAAGAAGGAGAAGAAGAAGGTGAAGTCAGGGGGGTGAAGCAGAAGAAGTAGAAGAAGGAGAAGGAGAAGGTGAAGTCAGGAGGGTGAAGCTGAAGAGCAGAAGAAGGAGAAGGAGAAGGTGAAGTCTGGAGGGAGAAGCAGAAGAAGTAGAAGAAGGAGAAGGAGAAGGTGAAAGCTGGAGGGTGAATCAGAAGAAGCAGAAGAAGGAGAAGGAGAAGGTGAAGTCTGGAGGGTGAATCAGAAGAAGTAGAAGAAGGAGAAGGAGAAGGTGTAGTCTGGAGGGTGAATCAGAAGAAGTAGACGAAGGAGAAGGAGAAGGTGAAGTCTGGAGGGTGAATCAGAAGAAGCAGAAGAAGGAGAAGGAGAAGGTGAAGTCTGGAGGGTGAATCAGAAGAAGTAGAAGAAGGAGAAGGAGAAGGTGAAGTCTGGAGGGTGAATCAGAAGAAGCAGAAGAAGGAGAAGGAGAAGGAGAAGTCTGGAGGGTGAATCAGAAGAAGCCGAAGAAGGAGGAGGAGAAGGTGAAGTCTGGAGGGTGAATCAGAAGAAGGAGAAGAAGGAGAAGGAGAAGTTGAAGTCTGGAGGGTGAATCAGAAGAAGCAGAAGAAGGAGAAGGAGAAGGTGAAGTCTGGAGGGTGAATCAGAAGAAGCAGAAGACGGAGAAGGAGAAGATGAGGTCTGGAGGGTGAATCAGAAGAAGTAGAAGAAGGAGAAGGAGAAGGTGAAGTCTGGAGGGTGAATCAGAAGAAGCAAAAGAAGGAGAAGGAGAAGGTGAAGTCTGGTGGGTGAAGCAGAAGAAGTAAAAGAAGGAGAAGGAGAAGGTGAAGTCAGGAGGGTGAATGAGAAGAAGTAGAAGAAGGAGAAGGAGAAGGTGAAGTCAGGAGGGTGAATCAGAAGAAGCAGAAGAAGGAGAAGGAGAAGGTGAAGTCTGGAGGGTGAATCAGAAGAATCAGAAGAAGGAGAAGGAGAAGGTGAAGTCAGGAGGGTGAAGCAGAAGAATCAGAAGAAGGAGAAGGAGAAGTTGAAGTCTGGAGTGTGAAGCAGAAGAAGCAGAAGAAGGAGAAGGAGAAGGTGAAGTCTGGAGGGTGAAGCACAAGAAGCAGAAGAAGGAGAAGGAGAAGGTGAAGTCTGGAGGGTGAAGCAGAAGAAGCAGAAGAAGGAGAAGGAGAACGTGAAGTCTGGAGGGTGAATTAGAAGAAGTAGAAGAAGGAGAAGGAGAAGGTGAAGACAGGAGGGTGAAGCAGAAGAAGCAGAAGAAGGAGAAGGAGAAGGTGAAGTCTGGAGGGTGAATCAGAAGAAGTAGAAGAAGGAGAAGGAGAAGGTGAAGTCTGGACGGTGAATCAGAAGAAGTAGAAGATGGAGAAGGAGAAGGTGAAGTCTGGAGGGTGAATCAGAAGAAGCAGAAGAAGGAGAAGGAGAAGGTGAAGTCTGGAGGGTGAATCAGAAGAAGCAGAAGAAGGAGAAGGAGAAGGTGTAGTCTGGAGGGTGAATCAGAAGAAGTAGACGAAGGAGAAGGAGAAGGTGAAGTCTGGAGGGTGAATCAGAAGAAGCAGAAGAAGGAGAAGGAGAAGGTGAAGTCTGGAGGGTGAATCAGAAGAAGCAGAAGAAGGAGAAGGAGAAGATGAAGTCTGGAGGGTGAATCAGAAGAAGCAGAAGAGGAGAAGGAGAAGGTGAAGTCTGGAGGGTGAATCAGAAGAAGCAGAATAAGGAGAAGGAGAAGGTGAAGTCTGGAGGGTGAATCAGAAGAAGCAGAAGAAGGAGAAGGAGAAGGTGAAGTCTGGAGGGAGAAGCAGAAGAAGTAGAAGAAGAAGAAGGAGAAGGTGAAGTCTGGAGGGTGAATCAGAAGAAGTAGAAGAAGGAGAAGGAGAAGGTGAAGTCTGGAGGGTGAATCAGAAGAAGTAGAAGAAGGAGAAGAAGAAGGTGAAGTCAGGGGGGTGAAGCAGAAGAAGTAGAAGAAGGAGAAGGAGAAGGTGAAGTCAGGAGGGTGAAGCTGAAGAGCAGAAGAAGGAGAAGGAGAAGGTGAAGTCTGGAGGGAGAAGCAGAAGAAGTAGAAGAAGGAGAAGGAGAAGGTGAAGGCTGGAGGGTGAATCAGAAGAAGCAGAAGAAGGAGAAGGAGAAGGTGAAGTCTGGAGGGTGAATCAGAAGAAGTAGAAGAAGGAGAAGGAGAAGGTGTAGTCTGGAGGGTGAATCAGAAGAAGTAGACGAAGGAGAAGGAGAAGGTGAAGTCTGGAGGGTGAATCAGAAGAAGCAGAAGAAGGAGAAGGAGAAGGTGAAGTCTGGAGGGTGAATCAGAAGAAGTAGAAGAAGGAGAAGGAGAAGGTGAAGTCTGGAGGGTGAATCAGAAGAAGCAGAAGAAGGAGAAGGAGAAGGAGAAGTCTGGAGGGCGAATCAGAAGAAGCCGAAGAAGGAGGAGGAGAAGGTGAAGTCTGGAGGGTGAATCAGAAGAAGCAGAAGAAGGAGAAAGCGAAGGTGAAGTCTGGAGGGTGAATCAGAAGAAGCAGAAGAAGTAGAAGGAGAAGGTGAAGTCTGGAGGGTGAATCAGAAGAAGTAGAAGAAGGAGAAGGAGAAGGTGAAGTCTGGAGGGTGAATCAGAAGAAGCAGAAGAAGGAGAAGAAGAAGGTGAAGTCAGGAGGGTGAATCAGAAGAAGCAGAAGAAGGAGAAGGAGAAGGTGAAGTCTGGAGGGTGAATCAGAAGAAGCAGAAGAAGGAGAAGGAGAAGGTGAAGACTGGAGGGTGAATCAGAAGAAGTAGAAGAAGGAGAAGGAGAAGGTGAAGTCTGGAGGGTGAATCAGAAGAAGTAGAAGAAGGAGAAGGAGAAGGCGAAGTCTGGAGGGTGAATCAGAAGAAGCAGAAGAAGGAGAAGGAGAAGGTGAAGTCTGGAGGGTGAATCAGAAGAAGCAGAAGAAGGAGAAGGAGATGATGAAGTCTGGAGGGTGAATCAGAAGAAGTAGAAGAAGGAGAAGGAGAAGGTGAGTTCTGGAGGGTGAATCAGAAGAAGCAGAAGAAGGAGAAGGAGAAGGTGAAGTCTGAAGGGTGAATCAGAAGAAGCAGAAGAAGGAGAAGGAGAAGGTGAAGACTGGAGGGTGAATCAGAAGTAGCAGAAGAAGGAGAAGGAGAAGGTGAAGTCTGGAGGGTGAATCAGAAGAAGCAGAAGAAGGAGAAGGAGATGGTGAAGTCTGGAGGGTGAATCAGAAGAAGTAGAAGAAGGAGAAGGAGAAGGTGTAGTCTGGAGGGTGAATCAGAAGAAGTAGAAGAAGGAGAAGGAGAAGTTGAAGTCTGGAGGGTGAATCAGAAGAAGCAGAAGACGGAGAAGGAGAAGATGAGGTCTGGAGGGTGATTCAGAAGAAGTAGAAGAAGGAGAAGGAGAAGGTGAGGTCTGGAGGGTGAATCAGAAGAAGCAGAAGAAGGAGAAGGAGAAGGTGATGTCTGAAGGGTGAATCAGAAGAAGCAGAAGAAGGAGAAGGAGAAGGTGAAGTCTGGAGGGTGAATCAGAAGAAGCAGAAGAAGGAGAAGGAGAAGGTGAAGTCTGGAGGGTGAATCAGAAGAAGCAGAAGAAGGAGAAGGAGAAGGTGAAGTCTGGAGGGTGAATCAGAAGAAGTAGAAGAAGGAGAAGGAGAAGGTGAAGTCTGGAGGGTGAATCAGAAGAAGTAGAAGAAGGAGAAGGAGAAGGTGAAGTCTGGAGGGTGAATCAGAAGAAGCAGAAGAAGGAGAAGGAGAAGGTGAAGTCTGGAGGGTGAATCAGAAGAAGCAGAAGAAGGAGAAGGAGAAGATGAAGTCTGGAGGGTGAATCAGAAGAAGCAGAAGAGGAGAAGGAGAAGGTGAAGTCTGGAGGGTGAATCAGAAGAAGCAGAATAAGGAGAAGGAGAAGGTGAAGTCTGGAGGGTGAATCAGAAGAAGCAGAAGAAGGAGAAGGAGAAGGTGAAGTCTGGAGGGAGAAGCAGAATAAGTAGAAGAAGGAGAAGGAGAAGGCGAAGTCTGGAGGGTAAATCAGAAGAAGTAGAAGAAGGAGAAGGAGAAGGTGAAGTCTGGAGGGTGAATCAGAAGAAGTAGAAGAAGGAGAAGGAGAAGGTGAAGTCTGGAGGGTGAATCAGAAGAAGCAGAAGAGGAGAAGGAGAAGGTGAAGTCTGGAGGGTGAATCAGAAGAAGCAGAATAAGGAGAAGGAGAAGGTGAAGTCTGGAGGGTGAATCAGAAGAAGCAGAAGAAGGAGAAGGAGAAGGTGAAGTCTGGAGGGAGAAGCAGAAAAAGTAGAAGAAGGAGAAGGAGAAGGTGAAGTCTGGAGGGTAAATCAGAAGAAGTAGAAGAAGGAGAAGGAGAAGGTGAAGTCTGGAGGGTGAATCAGAAGAAGTAGAAGAAGGAGAAGGAGAAGGTGAAGTCAGGGGTGTGAAGCAGAAGAAGTAGAAGAAGGAGAAGGAGAAGGTGAAGTCAGGAGGGTGAAGCAGAAGAAGCAGAAGAAGGAGAAGGAGAAGGTGAAGTCTGGAGGGAGAAGCAGAAGAAGTAGAAGAAGGAGAAGGAGAAGGTGAAGTCTGGAGGGTGAATCAGAAGAAGTAGAAGAAGGAGAAGGAGAAGGTGAAGTCTGGAGGGTGAATCAGAAGAAGCAGAAGAAGTAGAAGGAGAAGGTGATGTCTGGAGGGTGATTCAGGAGAAGTAGAAGAAGGAGAAGGAGAAGGTGAAGTCTGGAGGGTGAATCAGAAGAAGCAGAAGAAGGAGAAGGAGAAGGTGAGGTCAGGAGGGTGAATCAGAAGAAGCAGAAGAAGGAGAAGGAGAAGATGAAGTCTGGAGGGTGAATCAGAAGAAGCAGAAGAAGGAGAAGGAGAAGGTGAAGACTGGAGGGTGAATCAGAAGAAGTAGAAGAAGGAGAAGGAGAAGGTGAAGTCTGGAGGGTGAATCAGAAGAAGTAGAAGAAGGAGAAGGAGAAGGCGAAGTCTGGAGGGTGAATCAGAAGAAGCAGAAGAAGGAGAAGGAGAAGGTGAAGTCTGGAGGGTGAATCAGAAGAAGCAGAAGAAGGAGAAGGAGAAGATGAAGTCTGGAGGGTGAATCAGAAGAAGTAGAAGAAGGAGAAGGAGAAGGTGAGGTCTGGAGGGTGAATCAGAAGAAGCAGAAGAAGGAGATGGAGAAGGTGATGTCTGAAGTGTGAATCAGAAGAAGCAGAAGAAGGAGAAGGAGAAGGTGAAGTCTGGAGGGTGAATCAGAAGAAGCAGAAGAAGGAGAAGGAGAAGGTGAAGTCTGGAGGGTGAATCAGAAGAAGCAGAAGAAGGAGAAGGAGAAGGTGAAGTCTGGAGGGTGAATCAGAAGAAGTAGAAGAAGGAGAAGGAGAAGGTGAAGTCTGGAGGGTGAATCAGAAGAAGTAGAAGAAGGAGAAGGAGAAGGTGAAGTCTGGAGGGTGAATCAGAAGAAGCAGAAGAAGGAGAAGGAGAAGATGAGGTCTGGAGGGTGAATCAGAAGAAGCAGAAGAGGAGAAGGAGAAGGTGAAGTCTGGAGGGTGAATCAGAAGAAGCAGAATAAGGAGAAGGAGAAGGTGAAGTCTGGAGGGTGAATCAGAAGAAGCAGAAGAAGGAGAAGGAGAAGGTGAAGTCTGGAGGGAGAAGCAGAAGAAGTAGAAGAAGGAGAAGGAGAAGGTGAAGTCTGGAGGGTAAATCAGAAGAAGTAGAAGAAGGAGAAGGAGAAGGTGAAGTCTGGAGGGTGAATCAGAAGAAGTAGAAGAAGGAGAAGGAGAAGGTGAAGTCAGGGGTGTGAAGCAGAAGAAGTAGAAGAAGGAGAAGGAGAAGGTGAAGTCAGGAGGGTGAAGCAGAAGAAGCAGAAGAAGGAGAAGGAGAAGGTGAAGTCTGGAGGGAGAAGCAGAAGAAGTAGAAGAAGGAGAAGGAGAAGGTGAAGTCTGGAGGGTGAATCAGAAGAAGTAGAAGAAGGAGAAGGAGAAGGTGAAGTCTGGAGGGTGAATCAGAAGAAGTAGAAGAAGGAGAAGGAGAAGGTGAAGTCTGGAGGGTGAATCAGAAGAAGCAGAAGAAGGAGAAGGAGAAGGTGAAGTCTGGAGGGTGAATCAG
This sequence comes from Somniosus microcephalus, assembly GCF_052327205.1. Taxonomy (NCBI): domain Eukaryota; kingdom Metazoa; phylum Chordata; class Chondrichthyes; order Squaliformes; family Somniosidae; genus Somniosus; species Somniosus microcephalus. Next base: position 39,516 of record NW_028225889.1, read on the forward strand.
AAGAAGCAGAAGAAGAAGGAGAAGGTGAGGTCAGGAGGGTGAATTAGAAGAAGCAGAAGAAGGAGAAGGAGAAGATGAAGTCTGGAGGGTGAATCAGAAGAAGCAGAAGAAGGAGAAGGAGAAGGTGAAGACTGGAGGGTGAATCAGAAGAAGTAGAAGAAGGAGAAGGAGAAGATGAAGTCTGGAGGGTGAATCAGAAGAAGTAGAAGAAGGAGAAGGAGAAGGCGAAGTCTGGAGGGTGAATCAGAAGAAGCAGAAGAAGGAGAAGGAGAAGGTGAAGTCTGGAGGGTGAATCAGAAGAAGCAGAAGAAGGAGAAGGAGAAGATGAAGTCTGGAGGGTGAATCAGAAGAAGTAGAAGAAGGAGAAGGAGAAGGTGAGGTCTGGAGGGTGAATCAGAAGAAGCAGAAGAAGGAGAAGGAGAAGGTGATGTCTGAAGGGTGAATCAGAAGAAGCAGAAGAAGGAGAAGGAGAAGGTGAAGTCTGGAGGGTGAATCAGAAGAAGCAGAAGAAGGAGAAGGAGAAGGTGAAGTCTGGAGGGTGAATCAGAAGAAGCAGAAGAAGGAGAAGGAGAAGCTGAAGTCTGGAGGGTGAATCAGAAGAAGTAGAAGAAGGAGAAGGAGAAGGTGAAGTCTGGAGGGTGAATCAGAAGAAGTAGAAGAAGGAGAAGGAGAAGGTGAAGTCTGGAGGGTGAATCAGAAGAAGCAGAAGAAGGAGAAGGAGAAGGTGAAGTCTGGAGGGTGAATCAGAAGAAGCAGAAGAAGGAGAAGGAGAAGATGAAGTCTGGAGGGTGAATCAGAAGAAGCAGAAGAGGAGAAGGAGAAGTTGAAGTCTGGAGGGTGAATCAGAAGAAGCAGAATAAGGAGAAGGAGAAGGTTTAGTCTGGAGGGTGAATCAGAAGAAGCAGAAGAAGGAGAAGGAGAAGGTGAAGTCTGGAGGGTGAATCAGAAGAAGTAGAAGAAGGAGAAGGAGAAGGTGAAGTCAGGGGGGTGAAGCAGAAGAAGTAGAAGAGGGAGAAGGAGAAGGTGAGGTCAGGAGGGTGAAGCAGAAGAAGCAGAAGAAGGAGAAGGAGAAGGTGAAGTCTGGAGGGAGCAGCAGAAGAAGTAGAAGAAGGAGAAGGAGAAGGTGAAGTCTGGAGGGTGAATCAGAAGAAGTAGAAGAAGGAGAAGGAGAAGGTGAAGTCTGGAGGGTGAATCAGAAGAAGTAGAAGAAGGAGAAGGAGAAGGTGAAGTCTGGAGGGTGAATCAGAAGAAGCAGAAGAAGGAGAAGGAGAAGGTGAAGTCTGGAGGGTGAATCAGAAGAAGTAGAAGAAGGAGAAGGAGAAGGTGTAGTCTGGAGGGTGAATCAGAAGAAGTAGACGAAGGAGAAGGAGAAGGTGAAGTCTGGAGGGTGAATCAGAAGAAGCAGAAGAAGGAGAAGGAGAAGGTGAAGTCTGGAGGGTGAATCAGAAGAAGTAGAAGAAGGAGAAGGAGAAGGTGAAGTCTGGAGGGTGAATCAGAAGAAGCAGAAGAAGGAGAAGGAGAAGGTGAAGTCTGGAGGGTGAATCAGAAGAAGCCGAAGAAGGAGAAGGAGAAGGTGAAGTCTGGAGGGTGAATCAGGAGAAGCAGAAGAAGGAGAAGGAGAAGGTGAAGTCTGGAGGGTGAATCAGAAGAAGCAGAAGAAGTAGAAGGAGAAGGTGAAGTCTGGAGGGTGAATCAGAAGAAGTAGAAGAAGGAGAAGGAGAAGGTGAAGTCTGGAGGGTGAATCAGAAGAAGCAGAAGAAGGAGAAGAAGAAGGTGAAGTCAGGAGGGTGAATCAGAAGAAGCAGAAGAAGGAGAAGGAGAAGGTGAAGTCTGGAGGGTGAATCAGAAGAAGCAGAAGAAGGAGAAGGAGAAGGTGAAGACTGGAGGGTGAATCAGAAGAAGTAGAAGAAGGAGAAGGAGAAGGTGAAGTCTGGAGGGTGAATCAGAAGAAGTAGAAGAAGGAGAAGGAGAAGGCGAAGTCTGGAGGGTGAATCAGAAGAAGCAGAAGAAGGAGAAGGAGAAGGTGAAGTCTGGAGGGTGAATCAGAAGAAGCAGAAGAATGAGAAGGAGATGATGAAGTCTGGAGGGTGAATCAGAAGAAGTAGACGAAGGAGAAGGAGAAGGTGAAGTCTGGAGGGTGAATCAGAAGAAGCAGAAGAAGGAGAAGGAGAAGGTGAAGTCTGGAGGGTGAATCAGAAGAAGTAGAAGAAGGAGAAGGAGAAGGTGAAGTCTGGAGGGTGAATCAGAAGAAGCAGAAGAAGGAGAAGGAGAAGGTGAAGTCTGGAGGGTGAATCAGAAGAAGCCGAAGAAGGAGAAGGAGAAGGTGAAGTCTGGAGGGTGAATCAGGAGAAGCAGAAGAAGGAGAAGGAGAAGGTGAAGTCTGGAGGGTGAATCAGAAGAAGCAGAATAAGTAGAAGGAGAAGGTGAAGTCTGGAGGGTGAATCAGAAGAAGTAGAAGAAGGAGAAGGAGAAGGTGAAGTCTGGAGGGTGAATCAGAAGAAGCAGAAGAAGGAGAAGAAGAAGGTGAAGTCAGGAGGGTGAATCAGAAGAAGCAGAAGAAGGAGAAGGAGAAGGTGAAGTCTGGAGGGTGAATCAGAAGAAGCAGAAGAAGGAGAAGGAGAAGGTGATGACTGGAGGGTGAATCAGAAGAAGTAGAAGAAGGAGAAGGAGAAGGTGAAGTCTGGAGGGTGAATCAGAAGAAGCAGAAGAAGGAGAAGGAGAAGGTGAAGTCTGGAGGGTGAATCAGAAGAAGTAGAAGAAGGAGAAGGAGAAGGTGAAGTCTGGAGGGTGAATCAGAAGAAGTAGAAGAAGGAGAAGGAGAAGGTGAAGTCTGGAGGGTGAATCAGAAGAAGCAGAAGAAGGAGAAGGAGAAGGTGAAGTCTGGAGGGTGAATCAGAAGAAGCAGAAGAAGGAGAAGGAGAAGATGAAGTCTGGAGGGTGAATCAGAAGAAGCAGAAGAGGAGAAGGAGAAGGTGAAGTCTGGAGGGTGAATCAGAAGAAGCAGAATAAGGAGAAGGAGAAGGTTTAGTCTGGAGGGTGAATCAGAAGAAGCAGAAGAAGGAGAAGGAGAAGGTGAAGTCTGGAGGGTGAATCAGAAGAAGTAGAAGAAGGAGAAGGAGAAGGTGAAGTCAGGGGGGTGAAGCAGAAGAAGTAGAAGAGGGAGAAGGAGAAAGTGAAGTCAGGAGGGTGAAGCAGAAGAAGCAGAAGAAGGAGAAGGAGAAGGTGAAGTCTGGAGGGAGCAGCAGAAGAAGTAGAAGAAGGAGAAGGAGAAGGTGAAGTCTGGAGGGTGAATCAGAAGAAGTAGAAGAAGGAGAAGGAGAAGGTGAAGTCTGGAGGGTGAATCAGAAGAAGTAGAAGAAGGAGAAGGAGAAGGTGAAGTCTGGAGGGTGAATCAGAAGAAGCAGAAGAAGGAGAAGGAGAAGGTGAAGTCTGGAGGGTGAATCAGAAGAAGTAGAAGAAGGAGAAGGAGAAGGTGTAGTCTGGAGGGTGAATCAGAAGAAGTAGACGAAGGAGAAGGAGAAGGTGAAGTCTGGAGGGTGAATCAGAAGAAGCAGAAGAAGGAGAAGGAGAAGGTGAAGTCTGGAGGGTGAATCAGAAGAAGTAGAAGAAGGAGAAGGAGAAGGTGAAGTCTGGAGGGTGAATCAGAAGAAGCAGAAGAAGGAGAAGGAGAAGGTGAAGTCTGGAGGGTGAATCAGAAGAAGCCGAAGAAGGAGAAGGAGAAGGTGAAGTCTGGAGGGTGAATCAGGAGAAGCAGAAGAAGGAGAAGGAGAAGGTGAAGTCTGGAGGGTGAATCAGAAGAAGCAGAAGAAGTAGAAGGAGAAGGTGAAGTCTGGAGGGTGAATCAGAAGAAGTAGAAGAAGGAGAAGGAGAAGGTGAAGTCTGGAGGGTGAATCAGAAGAAGCAGAAGAAGGAGAAGAAGAAGGTGAAGTCAGGAGGGTGAATCAGAAGAAGCAGAAGAAGGAGAAGGAGAAGGTGAAGTCTGGAGGGTGAATCAGAAGAAGCAGAAGAAGGAGAAGGAGAAGGTGAAGACTGGAGGGTGAATCAGAAGAAGTAGAAGAAGGAGAAGGAGAAGGTGAAGTCTGGAGGGTGAATCAGAAGAAGTAGAAGAAGGAGAAGGAGAAGGCGAAGTCTGGAGGGTGAATCAGAAGAAGCAGAAGAAGGAGAAGGAGAAGGTGAAGTCTGGAGGGTGAATCAGAAGAAGCAGAAGAATGAGAAGGAGATGATGAAGTCTGGAGGGTGAATCAGAAGAAGTAGACGAAGGAGAAGGAGAAGGTGAAGTCTGGAGGGTGAATCAGAAGAAGCAGAAGAAGGAGAAGGAGAAGGTGAAGTCTGGAGGGTGAATCAGAAGAAGTAGAAGAAGGAGAAGGAGAAGGTGAAGTCTGGAGGGTGAATCAGAAGAAGCAGAAGAAGGAGAAGGAGAAGGTGAAGTCTGGAGGGTGAATCAGAAGAAGCCGAAGAAGGAGAAGGAGAAGGTGAAGTCTGGAGGGTGAATCAGGAGAAGCAGAAGAAGGAGAAGGAGAAGGTGAAGTCTGGAGGGTGAATCAGAAGAAGCAGAATAAGTAGAAGGAGAAGGTGAAGTCTGGAGGGTGAATCAGAAGAAGTAGAAGAAGGAGAAGGAGAAGGTGAAGTCTGGAGGGTGAATCAGAAGAAGCAGAAGAAGGAGAAGAAGAAGGTGAAGTCAGGAGGGTGAATCAGAAGAAGCAGAAGAAGGAGAAGGAGAAGGTGAAGTCTGGAGGGTGAATCAGAAGAAGCAGAAGAAGGAGAAGGAGAAGGTGATGACTGGAGGGTGAATCAGAAGAAGTAGAAGAAGGAGAAGGAGAAGGTGAAGTCTGGAGGGTGAATCAGAAGAAGTAGAAGAAGGAGAAGGAGAAGGCGAAGTCTGGAGGGTGAATCAGAAGAAGCAGAAGAAGGAGAAGGAGAAGGTGAAGTCTGGAGGGTGAATCAGAAGAAGCAGAAGAATGAGAAGGAGATGGTGAAGTCTGGAGGGTGAATCAGAAGATGCAGAAGAAGGAGAAGGAGATGGTGAAGTCTGGAGGGTGAATCAGAAGAAGTAGAAGAAGGAGAAGGAGAAGGTGAAGTCTGGAGGGTGAATCAGAAGAAGGAGAAGAAGGAGAAGGAGAGGGTGAGGTCTGGAGGGTGAATCAGAAGAAGCAGAAGAAGGAGAAGGAGAAGGTGAAGTCTGAAGGGTGAATCAGAAGAAGCAGAAGAAGGAGAAGGAGAAGGTGAAGTCTGGAGGGTGAATCAGAAGATGCAGAAGAAGGAGAAGGAGATGGTGAAGTCTGGAGGGTGAATCAGAAGAAGTAGAAGAAGGAGAAGGAGAAGGTGAAGTCTGGAGGGTGAATCAGAAGAAGGAGAAGAAGGAGAAGGAGAAGTTGAAGTCTGGAGGGTGAATCAGAAGAAGCAGAAGAAGGAGAAGGAGAAGGTGAAGTCTGGAGGGTGAATCAGAAGAAGCAGAAGACGGAGAAGGAGAAGATGAGGTCTGGAGGGTGAATCAGAAGAAGTAGAAGAAGGAGAAGGAGAAGGTGAAGTCTGGAGGGTGAATCAGAAGAAGCAAAAGAAGGAGAAGGAGAAGGTGAAGTCTGGTGGGTGAAGCAGAAGAAGTAAAAGAAGGAGAAGGAGAAGGTGAAGTCAGGAGGGTGAATGAGAAGAAGTAGAAGAAGGAGAAGGAGAAGGTGAAGTCAGGAGGGTGAATCAGAAGAAGCAGAAGAAGGAGAAGGAGAAGGTGAAGTCTGGAGGGTGAATCAGAAGAATCAGAAGAAGGAGAAGGAGAAGGTGAAGTCAGGAGGGTGAAGCAGAAGAAACAGAAGAAGGAGAAGGAGAAGGTGAAGTCTGGAGTGTGAAGCAGAAGAAGCAGAAGAAGGAGAAGGAGAAGGTGAAGTCTGGAGGGTGAAGCACAAGAAGCAGAAGAAGGAGAAGGAGAAGGTGAAGTCTGGAGGGTGAAGCAGAAGAAGCAGAAGAAGGAGAAGGAGAACGTGAAGTCTGGAGGGTGAATTAGAAGAAGTAGAAGAAGGAGAAGGAGAAGGTGAAGACAGGAGGGTGAAGCAGAAGAAGCAGAAGAAGGAGAAGGAGAAGGTGAAGTCTGGAGGGTGAATCAGAAGAAGTAGAAGAAGGAGAAGGAGAAGGTGAAGTCTGGACGGTGAATCAGAAGAAGTAGAAGATGGAGAAGGAGAAGGTGAAGTCTGGAGGGTGAATCAGAAGAAGCAGAAGAAGGAGAAGGAGAAGGTGAAGTCTGGAGGGTGAATCAGAAGAAGCAGAAGAAGGAGAAGGAGAAGGTGTAGTCTGGAGGGTGAATCAGAAGAAGTAGACGAAGGAGAAGGAGAAGGTGAAGTCTGGAGGGTGAATCAGAAGAAGCAGAAGAAGGAGAAGGAGAAGGTGAAGTCTGGAGGGTGAATCAGAAGAAGCAGAAGAAGGAGAAGGAGAAGATGAAGTCTGGAGGGTGAATCAGAAGAAGCAGAAGAGGAGAAGGAGAAGGTGAAGTCTGGAGGGTGAATCAGAAGAAGCAGAATAAGGAGAAGGAGAAGGTGAAGTCTGGAGGGTGAATCAGAAGAAGCAGAAGAAGGAGAAGGAGAAGGTGAAGTCTGGAGGGAGAAGCAGAAGAAGTAGAAGAAGAAGAAGGAGAAGGTGAAGTCTGGAGGGTGAATCAGAAGAAGTAGAAGAAGGAGAAGGAGAAGGTGAAGTCTGGAGGGTGAATCAGAAGAAGTAGAAGAAGGAGAAGAAGAAGGTGAAGTCAGGGGGCTGAAGCAGAAGAAGTAGAAGAAGGAGAAGGAGAAGGTGAAGTCAGGAGGGTGAAGCTGAAGAGCAGAAGAAGGAGAAGGAGAAGGTGAAATCTGGAGGGAGAAGCAGAAGAAGTAGAAGAAGGAGAAGGAGAAGGTGAAGGCTGGAGGGTGAATCAGAAGAAGCAGAAGAAGGAGAAGGAGAAGGTGAAGTCTGGAGGGTGAATCAGAAGAAGTAGAAGAAGGAGAAGGAGAAGGTGTAGTCTGGAGGGTGAATCAGAAGAAGTAGACGAAGGAGAAGGAGAAGGTGAAGTCTGGAGGGTGAATCAGAAGAAGCAGAAGAAGGAGAAGGAGAAGGTGAAGTCTGGAGGGTGAATCAGAAGAAGTAGAAGAAGGAGAAGGAGAAGGTGAAGTCTGGAGGGTGAATCAGAAGAAGCAGAAGAAGGAGAAGGAGAAGGAGAAGTCTGGAGGGTGAATCAGAAGAAGCCGAAGAAGGAGGATTGAAGGTGAAGTCTGGAGGGTGAATCAGAAGAAGGAGAAGAAGGAGAAGGAGAAGTTGAAGTCTGGAGGGTGAATCAGAAGAAGCAGAAGAATGAGAAGGAGAAGGTGAAGTCTGGAGGGTGAATCAGAAGAAGCAGAAGAAGGAGAAGGAGAAGGATGAAGTCTGGAGGGTGAATCAGAAGAAGTAGAAGAAGGAGAAGGAGAAGGTGAAGTCTGGAGGGTGAATCAGAAGAAGCAAAGAAGGAGAAGGAGAAGGTGAAGTCTGGTGGGTGAAGCAGAAGAAGTAAAAGAAGGAGAAGGAGAAGGTGAAGTCAGGAGGGTGAATAGAAGAAGTAGAAGAAGGAGAAGGAGAAGGTGAAGTCAGGAGGGTGAATCAGAAGAAGCAGAAGAAGGAGAAGGAGAAGGTGAAGTCTGGAGGGTGAATCGGAAGAATCAGAAGAAGGAGAAGGAGAAGGTGAAGTCAGGAGGGTGAAGCAGAAGAAACAGAAGAAGGAGAAGGAGAAGGTGAAGTCTGGAGTGTGAAGCAGAAGAAGCAGAAGAAGGAGAAGGAGAAGGTGAAGTCTGGAGGGTGAAGCACAAGAAGCAGAAGAAGGAGAAGGAGAAGGTGAAGTCTGGAGGGTGAAGCAGAAGAAGCAGAAGAAGGAGAAGGAGAACGTGAAGTCTGGAGGGTGAATTAGAAGAAGTAGAAGAAGGAGAAGGAGAAGGTGAAGACAGGAGGGTGAAGCAGAAGAAGCAGAAGAAGGAGAAGGAGAAGGTGAAGTCCGGAGGGTGAATCAGAAGAAGTAGAAGAAGGAGAAGGAGAAGGTGAAGTCTGGACGGTGAATCAGAAGAAGTAGAAGATGGAGAAGGAGAAGGTGAAGTCTGGAGGGTGAATCAGAAGAAGCAGAAGAAGGAGAAGGAGAAGGTGAAGTCTGGAGGGTGAATCAGAAGAAGCAGAAGAAGGAGAAGGAGAAGGTGTAGTCTGGAGGGTGAATCAGAAGAAGTAGACGAAGGAGAAGGAGAAGGTGAAGTCTGGAGGGTGAATCAGAAGAAGCAGAAGAAGGAGAAGGAGAAGGTGAAGTCTGGAGGGTGAATCAGAAGAAGCAGAAGAAGGAGAAGGAGAAGATGAAGTCTGGAGGGTGAATCAGAAGAAGCAGAAGAGGAGAAGGAGAAGGTGAAGTCTGGAGGGTGAATCAGAAGAAGCAGAATAAGGAGAAGGAGAAGGTGAAGTCTGGAGGGTGAATCAGAAGAAGCAGAAGAAGGAGAAGGAGAAGGTGAAGTCTGGAGGGAGAAGCAGAAGAAGTAGAAGAAGAAGAAGGAGAAGGTGAAGTCTGGAGGGTGAATCAGAAGAAGTAGAAGAAGGAGAAGGAGAAGGTGAAGTCTGGAGGGTGAATCAGAAGAAGTAGAAGAAGGAGAAGAAGAAGGTGAAGTCAGGGGGGTGAAGCAGAAGAAGTAGAAGAAGGAGAAGGAGAAGGTGAAGTCAGGAGGGTGAAGCTGAAGAGCAGAAGAAGGAGAAGGAGAAGGTGAAGTCTGGAGGGAGAAGCAGAAGACGTAGAAGAAGGAGAAGGAGAAGGTGAAGGCTGGAGGGTGAATCAGAAGAAGCAGAAGAAGGAGAAGGAGAAGGTGAAGTCTGGAGGGTGAATCAGAAGAAGTAGAAGAAGGAGAAGGAGAAGGTGTAGTCTGGAGGGTGAATCAGAAGAAGTAGACGAAGGAGAAGGAGAAGGTGAAGTCTGGAGGGTGAATCAGAAGAAGCAGAAGAAGGAGAAGGAGAAGGTGAAGTCTGGAGGGTGAATCAGAAGAAGTAGAAGAAGGAGAAGGAGAAGGTGAAGTCTGGAGGGTGAATCAGAAGAAGCAGAAGAAGGAGAAGGAGAAGGAGAAGTCTGGAGGGTGAATCAGAAGAAGCCGAAGAAGGAGGAGGAGAAGGTGAAGTCTGGAGGGTGAATCAGAAGAAGCAGAAGAAGGAGAAAGCGAAGGTGAAGTCTGGAGGGTGAATCAGAAGAAGCAGAAGATGTAGAAGGAGAAGGTGAAGTCTGGAGGGTGAATCAGAAGAAGTAGAAGAAGGAGAAGGAGAAGGTGAAGTCTGGAGGGTGAATCAGAAGAAGCAGAAGAAGGAGAAGAAGAAGGTGAAGTCAGGAGGGTGAATCAGAAGAAGCAGAAGAAGGAGAAGGAGAAGGTGAAGTCTGGAGGGTGAATCAGAAGAAGCAGAAGAAGGAGAAGGAGAAGGTGAAGACTGGAGGGTGAATCAGAAGAAGTAGAAGAAGGAGAAGGAGAAGGTGAAGTCTGGAGGGTGAATCAGAAGAAGTAGAAGAAGGAGAAGGAGAAGGCGAAGTCTGGAGGGTGAATCAGAAGAAGCAGAAGAAGGAGAAGGAGAAGGTGAAGTCTGGAGGGTGAATCAGAAGAAGCAGAAGAAGGAGAAGGAGATGATGAAGTCTGGAGGGTGAATCAGAAGAAGTAGAAGAAGGAGAAGGAGAAGGTGAGTTCTGGAGGGTGAATCAGAAGAAGCAGAAGAAGGAGAAGGAGAAGGTGAAGTCTGAAGGGTGAATCAGAAGAAGCAGAAGAAGGAGAAGGAGAAGGTGAAGACTGGAGGGTGAATCAGAAGTAGCAGAAGAAGGAGAAGGAGAAGGTGAAGTCTGGAGGGTGAATCAGAAGAAGCAGAAGAAGGAGAAGGAGATGGTGAAGTCTGGAGGGTGAATCAGAAGAAGTAGAAGAAGGAGAAGGAGAAGGTGTAGTCTGGAGGGTGAATCAGAAGAAGTAGAAGAAGGAGAAGGAGAAGTTGAAGTCTGGAGGGTGAATCAGAAGAAGCAGAAGAAGGAGAAGGAGAAGGTGAAGTCTGGAGGGTGAATCAGAAGAAGCAGAAGACGGAGAAGGAGAAGATGAGGTCTGGAGGGTGATTCAGAAGAAGTAGAAGAAGGAGAAGGAGAAGGTGAAGTCTGGAGGGTGAATCAGAAGAAGCAAAAGAAGGAGAAGGAGAAGGTGAAGTCTGGAGGGTGACTCAGAAGAAGCAGAAGAAGGAGAAGGAGAAGGTGAAGTCTGGAGGGTGAATCAGAAGAAGCAGAATAAGGAGAAGGAGAAGGTGAAGTCTGGAGGGTGAATCAGAAGAAGCAGAAGAAGGAGAAGGAGAAGGTGAAGTCTGGAGGGTGAATCAGAAGAAGTAGAAGAAGGAGAAGGAGAAGGTGAAGTCTGGTGGGTGAAGCAGAAGAAGTAGAAGAAGGAGAAGGAGGAGGTGAAGTCAGGAGGGTGAATCAGAAGAAGTAGAAGAAGGAGAAGGAGAAGGTGAAGTCAGGAGGGTGAATCAGAAGAAGCAGACGAAGGAGAAGGAGAAGGTGAAGTCTGGAGGGTGAATCAGAAGAATCAGAAGAAGGAGAAGGAGAAGGTGAAGTCTGGAGGGTGAAGCAGAAGAAGCAGAAGAAGGAGAAGGAGAAGGTGAAGTCTGGAGGGTGAATTAGAAGAAGTAGAAGAAGGAGAAGGAGAAGGTGAAGACAGGAGGGTGAAGCAGAAGAAGCAGAAGAAGGAGAAGGAGAAGGTGAAGTCTGGAGGGTGAATCTGAAGAAGCAGAAGAAGGAGAAGGAGAAGGTGAAGTTTGGAGGGAGAAGCAGAAGAAGTAAAAGAAGGAGAAGGAGAAGGTGAAGACTGGAGGGAGAAGCAGAAGAAGTAAAAGAAGGAGAAGGAGAAGGTAAAGTCTGGAGGGTGAATCAGAAGAAGTAGAAGAAGGAGAAGGAGAAGGTGAAGTCTGGAGGGTGAATCAGAAGAAGTAGAAGATGGAGAAGGAGAAGGTGAAGTCTGGAGGGTGAATCAGAAGAAGTAGAAGAAGGAGAAGGAGAAGGTGAAGTCTGGAGGGTGAAACAGAAGAAGCAGAAGAAGGAGAAGGAGAAGGAGAAGGTGAAGTCAGGAGGGTGAATCAGAAGAAGCAGAAGAAGGAGAAGGAGAAGGTGAAGTCTGGAGGGTGAATCAGAAGAAGCAGAAGAAGTAGAAGGAGAAGGTGAAGTCTGGAGGGTAAATCAGAAGAAGCAGAAGAAGGAGAAGGAGAAGGTGAAGTCAGGAGGGTGAATCAGAAGAAGCAGAAGAAGGAGAAGGAGAAGGTGAAGTCTGGAGGGTGAATCAGAAGAAGCAGAAGAAGGAGAAGGAGAAGGTGAGGTCTGGAGGGTGAAACAGAAGAAGCAGAAGAAGGAGAAGGAGAAGGTGAAGTCTGAAGGGTGAATCAGAAGAAGCAGAAGAAGGAGAAGGAGAAGGTGAAGTCTGGAGGGTGAATCAGAAGTAGCAGAAGAAGGAGAAGGAGAAGGTGAAGTCTTAAGGGTGAATCAGAAGAAGCAGAAGAAGGAGAAGGAGATGGTGAAGTCTGGAGGGTGAATCAGAAGAAGTAGAAAAGGAGAAGGAGAAGGTGAAGTTTGGAGGGTGAATCAGAAGAAGTAGAAGAAGGAGAAGGAGAAGTTGAAGTCTGGAGGGTGAATCAGAAGAAGCAGAAGAAGGAGAAGGAGAAGGTGAAGTCTGGAGGGTGAATCAGAAGAAGCAGAAGAAGGAGAAGGAGAAGATGAGGTCTGGAGGGTGAATCAGAAGAAGTAGAAGAAGGAGAAGGAGAAGGTGAAGTCTGGAGGGTGAATCAGAAGAAGCAAAAGAAGGAGAAGGAGAAGGTGAAGTCTGGAGGGTGAATCAGAAGAAGCAGAAGAAGGAGAAGGAGAAGGTGAAGCCTGGAGGTTGAAGCAGAAGAAGTAGAAGAAGGAGAAGGAGAAGGTGAAGTCAGGAGGGTGAATCAGAAGAAGTAGAAGAAGGAGAAGGAGAAGGTGAAGTCAGGAAGGTGAATCAGAAGAAGCAGAAGAAGGAGAAGGAGAAGGTGAAGTCTGGAGGGTGAATCAGAAGAATCAGAAGAAGGAGAAGGAGAAGGTGAAGTCTGGAGGGTGAAGCAGAAGAAGCAGAAGAAGGAGAAGGGGAAGGTGAAGTCTGGAGGGTGAATCAGAAGATGTAGAAGAAGGAGAAGGAGAAGGTGAAGACAGGAGGATGAAGAAGAAGAAGCAGAAGGAGGAGAAGGTGAAGTCTGGAGGGTGAAGCAGAAGAAGCAGAAGAAGGAGAAGGAGAAGGTGAAGTCTGGAGGGTGAAGCAGAAGAAGCAGAAGAAGGAGAAGGAGAAGATGAAGTCTGGAGGGTGAACCAGAAGAAGCAGAAGAGGAGAAGGAGAAGGTTAAGTCTGGAGGGTGAATCAGAAGAAGCAGAATAAGGAGAAGGAGAAGGTGAAGTCTGGAGGGTGAATCAGAAGAAGCAGAAGAAGGAGAAGGAGAAGTTGAAGTCTGGAGGGAGAAGCAGAAGAAGTAGAAGAAGGAGAAGGAGAAGGTGAAGTCTGGAGGGTGAATCAGAAGAAGTAGAAGAAGGAGAAGGAGAAGGTGAAGTCAGGGGGGTGAAGCAGAAGAAGTAGAAGAAGGAGAAGGAGAAGGTGAAGTCAGGAGGGTGAAGCAGAAGAAGCAGAAGGAGCAGAAGGAGAAGGTGAAGTCTGGAGGGAGAAGCAGAAGAAGTAGAAGAAGGAGAAGGAGAAGGTGAAGTCTGGAGGGTGAATCAGAAAAAGTAGAAGAAGGAGAAGGAGAAGGTGAAGTCTGGAGGGTGAATCAGAAGAAGTAGAAGAAGGAGAAGGAGAAGGTGAAGTCTGGAGGGTGAATCAGAAGAAGCAGAAGAAGGAGAAGGAGAAGGTGAAGTCTGGAGGGTGAATCAGAAGAAGTAGAAGAAGGAGAAGGAGAAGGTGTAGTCTGGAGGGTGAATCAGAAGAAGTAGACGAAGGAGAAGGAGAAGGTGAAGTCTGGAGTGTGAATCAGAAGAACCAGAAGAAGGAGAAGGAGAAGGTGAAGTCTGGAGGGTGAATCAGAAGAAGTAGAAGAAGGAGAAGGAGAAGGTGAAGTCTGGAGGGTGAATCAGAAGAAGCAGAAGAAGGAGAAGGAGAAGGAGAAGTCTGGAGGGTGAATCAGAAGAAGCCGAAGAAGGAGGAGGAGAAGGTGAAGTCTGGAGGGTGAATCAGAAGAAGCAGAAAAGGAGAAGGAGAAGGTGAAGTCTGGAGGGTGAATCAGAAGAAGCAGAAGAAGTAGAAGGAGAAGGTGAAGTCTGGAGGGTGAATCAGAAGAAGTAGAAGGAGAAGGTGAAGTCTGGAGGGTGAATCAGAAGAAGCAGAAGAAGGAGAAGAAGAAGGTGAAGTCAGGAGGGTGAATCAGAAACAGCAGAAGAAGGAGAAGGAGAAGGTGAAGTCTGGAGGGTGAATCAGAAGAAGCAGAAGAAGGAGAAGGAGAAGGTGAAGACTGGAGGGTGAATCAGAAGAAGTAGAAGAAGGAGAAGGAGAAGGTGAAGTCTGGAGGGTGAATCAGAAGAAGCAGAAGAAGGAGAAGGAGAAGGTGAAGTCAGGAGGGTGAATCAGAAGAAGCAGAAGAAGGAGAAGGAGAAGGTGAAGTCTGGAGGGTGAATCAGAAGAAGCAGAAGAAGGAGAAGGAGAAGGTGAAGACTGGAGGGTGAATCAGAAGAAGTAGAAGAAGCAGAAGGATAAGTTGAAGTCTGGAGGGTGAATCAGAAGAAGCAGAAGAAGGAGAAGGAGAAGGTGAAGTCTGGAGGGTGAATCAGAAGAAGCAGAAGAAGGAGAAGGAGAAGGTGAAGACTGGAGGGTGAATCAGAAGAAGCAGAAGAAGGAGAAGGAGAAGGTGAAGACTGGAGGGTGAATCAGAAGAAGTAGAAGAAGGAGAAGTAGAAGGTGAAGTCTGGAGGGTGAATCAGAAGAAGCAGAAGAAGGAGAAGGAGAAGGTGAAGTCAGGAGGGTGAATCAGAAGAAGCAGAAGAAGGAGAAGGAGAAGGTGAAGTCTGGAGGGTGAATCAGAAGAAGCAGAAGAAGGAGAAGGAGAAGGTGAAGACTGGAGGGTGAATCAGAAGAAGTAGAAGAAGCAGAAGGATAAGTTGAAGTCTGGAGGGTGAATCAGAAGAAGTAGAAGAAGGAGAAGGAGAAGGCGAAGTCTGGAGGGTGAATCAGAAGAAGCAGAAGAAGGAGAAGGAGAAGGTGAAGTCTGGAGGGTGAATCAGAAGAAGCAGAAGAAGGAGAAGGAGAAGGTGAAGTCTGGAGGGTAAATCAGAAGAAGCAGGAGAAGGAGAATGAGAAGGTGAAGTCTGGAGGGTGAATCAGAAGAAGTAGAAGAAGGAGACGGAGAAGGTGAAGTCTGGAGGGTGAATCAGAAGTAGCAGAAGAAGGAGAAGGAGAAGGTGAAGTCTGGAGGGTGAAGCAGAAGAAGCAGAAGAAGGAGAAGGAGAAGGTGAAGTCTGGAGGGTAAATGAGAAGAAGCAGAAGAAGGAGAAGGAGAAGGTGAAGTCTGGAGGGTGAATCAGAAGAAGGAGAAGGAGTAGAAGGAGAAGGTGAAGTCTGGAGGGTGAATCAGAAGAAGGAGAAGGAGTAGAAGGAGAAGGTGAAGTCTGGAGGGTGAATCAGAAGCAGCAGAAGAAGGAGAAGGAGAAGGTGAAGTCTGGAGGGCGAAGCAGAAGAAGTAAAAGAAGGAGAAGGAGAAGGTGAAGTCTGGAGGGTGAATCAGAAGAAGCAGAAGAAGGAGAAGGAGAAGGTGAAGTTTGGAGGGAGAAGCAGAAGAAGTAAAAGAAGGAGAAGGAGAAGGTGAAGTCTGGAGGGAGAAGCAGAAGAAGTAAAAGAAGGAGAAGGAGAAGGTGAAGTCTGGAGGGTGAATCAGAAGAAGTAGAAGAAGGAGAAGGAGAAGGTGAAGTCTGGAGGGTGAATCAGAAGAAGTAGAAGATGGAGAAGGAGAAGGTGAAGTCTGGAGGGTGAATCAGAAGAAGTAGAAGAAGGAGAAGGAGAAGGTGAAGTCTGGAGGGTGAAACAGAAGAAGCAGAAGAAGGAGAAGGAGAAGGAGAAGGTGAAGTCTGGAGGGTGAATCAGAAGAAGCAGAAGAAGGAGAAGGAGAAGGTGAAGTCTGGAGGGTGAATCAGAAGAAGCAGAAGAAGTAGAAGGAGAAGGTGAAGTCTGGAGGGTAAATCAGAAGAAGCAGAAGAAGGAGAAGGAGAAGGTGAAGTCAGGAGGGTGAATCAGAAGAAGCAGAAGAAGGAGAAGGAGAAGGTGAAGTCTGGAGGGTGAATCAGAAGAAGCAGAAGAAGGAGAAGGAGAAGGTGAGGTCTGGAGGGTGAAACAGAAGAAGCAGAAGAAGGAGAAGGAGAAGGTGAAGTCTGAAGGGTGAATCAGAAGAAGCAGAAGAAGGAGATGGAGAAGGTGAAGTCTGGAGGGTGAATCAGAAGTAGCAGAAGAAGGAGAAGGAGAAGGTGAAGTCTTAAGGGTGAATCAGAAGAAGCAGAAGAAGGAGAAGGAGATGGTGAAGTCTGGAGGGTGAATCAGAAGAAGTAGAAAAGGAGAAGGAGAAGGTGAAGTTTGGAGGGTGAATCAGAAGAAGTAGAAGAAGGAGAAGGAGAAGTTGAAGTCTGGAGGGTGAATCAGAAGAAGCAGAAGAAGGAGAAGGAGAAGGTGAAGTCTGGAGGGTGAATCAGAAGAAGCAGAAGAAGGAGAAGGAGAAGATGAGGACTGGAGGGTGAATCAGAAGAAGTAGAAGAAGGAGAAGGAGAAGGTGAAGTCTGGAGGGTGAATCAGAAGAAGCAAAAGAAGGAGAAGGAGAAGGTGAAGTCTGGAGGGTGAATCAGAAGAAGCAGAAGAAGGAGAAGGAGAAGGTGAAGTCTGGAGGGTGAATCAGAAGAAGCAGAATAAGGAGAAGGAGAAGGTGAAGTCTGGAGGGTGAATCAGAAGAAGCAGAAGAAGGAGAAGGAGAAGGTGAAGTCTGGAGGGTGAATCAGAAGAAGTAGAAGAAGGAGAAGGAGAAGGTGAAGCCTGGAGGTTGAAGCAGAAGAAGTAGAAGAAGGACAAGGAGAAGGTGAAGTCAGGAGGGTGAATCAGAAGAAGTAGAAGAAGGAGAAGGAGAAGGTGAAGTCAGGAGGGTGAATCAGAAGAAGCAGAAGAAGGAGAAGGAGAAGGTGAAGTCTGGAGGGTGAATCAGAAGAATCAGAAGAAGGAGAAGGAGAAGGTGAAGTCTGGAGGGTGAAGCAGAAGAAGCAGAAGAAGGAGAAGGGGAAGGTGAAGTCTGGAGGGTGAATCAGAAGATGTAGAAGAAGGAGAAGGAGAAGGTGAAGACAGGAGGGTGAAGAAGAAGTAGCAGAAGAAGGAGAAGGTGAAGTCTGGAGGGTGAAGCAGAAGAAGCAGAAGAAGGAGAAGGAGAAGGTGAAGTCTGGAGGGTGAAGCAGAAGAAGCAGAAGAAGGAGAAAGAGAAGAAGAAGTCTGGAGGGTGAATCAGAAGAAGCAGAAGAGGAGAAGGAGAAGGTGAAGTCTGGAGGGTGAATCAGAAGAAGCAGAATAAGGAGAAGGTGAAGGTGAAGTCTGGAGGGTGAATCAGAAGAAGCAGAAGAAGGAGAAGGAGAAGTTGAAGTCTGGAGGGAGAAGCAGAAGAAGTAGAAGAAGGAGAAGGAGAAGGTGAAGTCTGGAGGGTGAATCAGAAGAAGTAGAAGAAGGAGAAGGAGAAGGTGAAGTCTGGAGGGTGAATCAGAAGAAGTAGAAGAAGGAGAAGGAGAAGGTGAAGTCAGGGGGGTGAAGCAGAAGAAGTAGAAGAAGGAGAAGGAGAAGGTGAAGTCAGGAGGGTGAAGCAGAAGAAGCAGAAGAAGGAGAAGGAGAAGGTGAAGTCTGGAGGGAGAAGCAGAAGAAGTAGAAGAAGGAGAAGGAGAAGGTGAAGTCTGGAGGGTGAATCAGAAAAAGTAGAAGAAGGAGAAGGAGAAGGTGAAGTCTGGAGGGTGAATCAGAAGAAGTAGAAGAAGGAGAAGGAGAAGGTGAAGTCTGGAGGGTGAATCAGAAGAAGCAGAAGAAGGAGAAGGAGAAGGTGAAGTCTGGAGGGTGAATCAGAAGAAGTAGAAGAAGGAGAAGGAGAAGGTGTAGTCTGGAGGGTGAATCAGAAGAAGTAGACGAAGGAGAAGGAGAAGGTGAAGTCTGGAGGGTGAATCAGAAGAAGCAGAAGAAGGAGAAGGAGAAGGTGAAGTCTGGAGGGTGAATCAGAAGAAGTAGAAGAAGGAGAAGGAGAAGGTGAAGTCTGGAGGGTGAATCAGAAGAAGCAGAAGAAGGAGAAGGAGAAGGAGAAGTCTGGAGGGTGAATCAGAAGAAGCCGAAGAAGGAGGAGGAGAAGGTGAAGTCTGGAGGGTGAATCAGAAGAAGCAGAAAAGGAGAAGGAGAAGGTGAAGTCTGGAGGGTGAATCAGAAGAAGCAGAAGAAGTAGAAGGAGAAGGTGAAGTCTGGAGGGTGAATCAGAAGAAGTAGAAGGAGAAGGTGAAATCTGGAGGGTGAATCAGAAGAAGCAGAAGAAGGAGAAGAAGAAGGTGAAGTCAGGAGGGTGAATCAGAAGAAGCAGAAGAAGGAGAAGGAGAAGGTGAAGTCTGGAGGGTGAATCAGAAGAAGCAGAAGAAGGAGAAGGAGAAGGTGAAGACTGGAGGGTGAATCAGAAGAAGTAGAAGAAGGAGAAGGAGAAGGTGAAGTCTGGAGGGTGAATCAGAAGAAGTAGAAGAAGGAGAAGGAGAAGGCGAAGTCTGGAGGGTGAATCAGAAGAAGTAGAAGAAGGAGAAGTAGAAGGTGAAGTCTGGAGGGTGAATCAGAAGAAGCAGAAGAAGGAGAAGCAGAAGGTGAAGTCAGGAGGGTGAATCAGAAGAAGCAGAAGAAGGAGAAGGAGAAGGTGAAGTCTGGAGGGTGAATCAGAAGAAGCAGAAGAAGGAGAAGGAGAAGGTGAAGTCAGGGGGGTGAAGCAGAAGAAGTAGAAGAAGGAGAAGGAGAAGGTGAAGTCAGGAGGGTGAAGCAGAAGAAGCAGAAGAAGGAGAAGGAGAAGGTGAAGTCTGGAGGGTGAATCAGAAGAAGTAGAAGAAGGAGAAGGAGAAGGTGAAGTCTGGAGGGTGAATCAGAAGAAGCAGAAGAAGGAGAAGGAGAAGGTGAAGTCTGGAGGGTGAATCAGAAGAAGTAGAAGAAGGAGAAGGAGAAGGTGAAGTCTGGAGGGTGAATCAGAAGAAGCAGAAGAAGGAGAAGGAGAAGGTGAAGTCTGGAGGGTGAATCAGAAGAAGTAGAAGAAGGAGAAGGAGAAGGTGTAGTCTGGAGGGTGAATCAGAAGAAGTAGACGAAGGAGAAGGAGAAGGTGAAGTCTGGAGGGTGAATCAGAAGAAGCAGAAGAAGGAGAAGGAGAAGGAGAAGTCTGGAGGGTGAATCAGAAGAAGCCGAAGAAGGAGGAGGAGAAGGTGAAGTCTGGAGGGTGAATCAGAAGAAGCAGAAAAGGAGAAGGAGAAGGTGAAGTCTGGAGGGTGAATCAGAAGAAGCAGAAGAAGTAGAAGGAGAAGGTGAAGTCTGGAGGGTGAATCAGAAGAAGTAGAAGGAGAAGGTGAAATCTGGAGGGTGAATCAGAAGAAGCAGAAGAAGGAGAAGAAGAAGGTGAAGTCAGGAGGGTGAATCAGAAGAAGCAGAAGAAGGAGAAGGAGAAGGTGAAGTCTGGAGGGTGAATCAGAAGAAGCAGAAGAAGGAGAAGGAGAAGGTGAAGACTGGAGGGTGAATCAGAAGAAGTAGAAGAAGGAGAAGGAGAAGGTGAAGTCTGGAGGGTGAATCAGAAGAAGTAGAAGAAGGAGAAGGAGAAGGCGAAGTCTGGAGGGTGAATCAGAAGAAGTAGAAGAAGGAGAAGTAGAAGGTGAAGTCTGGAGGGTGAATCAGAAGAAGCAGAAGAAGGAGAAGCAGAAGGTGAAGTCAGGAGGGTGAATCAGAAGAAGCAGAAGAAGGAGAAGGAGAAGGTGAAGTCTGGAGGGTGAATCAGAAGAAGCAGAAGAAGGAGAAGGAGAAGGTGAAGACTGGAGGGTGAATCAGAAGAAGTAGAAGAAGGAGAAGGAGAAGTTGAAGTCTGGAGGGTGAATCAGAAGAAGTAGAAGAAGGAGAAGGAGAAGGCGAAGTCAGGAGGGTGAATCAGAAGAAGCAGAAGAAGGAGAAGGAGAAGGTGAAGTCTGGAGGGTGAATCAGAAGAAGCAGAAGAAGGAGAAGGAGAAGATGAAGTCTGGAGCGTGAATCAGAAGAAGTAGAAGAAGGAGAAGGAGAAGGTGAGGTCTGGAGGGTGAATCAGAAGAAGTAGACGAAGGAGAAGGAGAAGGTGAAGTCTGGAGGGTGAATCAGAAGAAGCAGAAGAAGGAGAAGGAGAAGGTGAAGTCTGGAGGGTGAATCAGAAGAAGTAGAAGAAGGAGAAGGAGAAGGTGAAGTCTGGAGGGTGAATCAGAAGAAGCAGAAGAAGGAGAAGGAGAAGGAGAAGTCTGGAGGGTGAATCAGAAGAAGCCGAAGAAGGAGGAGGAGAAGGTGAAGTCTGGAGGGTGAATCAGAAGAAGCAGAAAAGGAGAAGGAGAAGGTGAAGTCTGGAGGGTGAATCAGAAGAAGCAGAAGAAGTAGAAGGAGAAGGTGAAGTCTGGAGGGTGAATCAGAAGAAGTAGAAGGAGAAGGTGAAATCTGGAGGGTGAATCAGAAGAAGCAGAAGAAGGAGAAGAAGAAGGTGAAGTCAGGAGGGTGAATCAGAAGAAGCAGAAGAAGGAGAAGGAGAAGGTGAAGTCTGGAGGGTGAATCAGAAGAAGCAGAAGAAGGAGAAGGAGAAGGTGAAGACTGGAGGGTGAATCAGAAGAAGTAGAAGAAGGAGAAGGAGAAGGTGAAGTCTGGAGGGTGAATCAGAAGAAGTAGAAGAAGGAGAAGGAGAAGGCGAAGTCTGGAGGGTGAATCAGAAGAAGTAGAAGAAGGAGAAGTAGAAGGTGAAGTCTGGAGGGTGAATCAGAAGAAGCAGAAGAAGGAGAAGCAGAAGGTGAAGTCAGGAGGGTGAATCAGAAGAAGCAGAAGAAGGAGAAGGAGAAGGTGAAGTCTGGAGGGTGAATCAGAAGAAGCAGAAGAAGGAGAAGGAGAAGGTGAAGTCTGGAGGGTAAATCAGAAGAAGCAGGAGAAGGAGAAGGAGAAGGTGAAGTCTGGAGGGTGAATCAGAAGAAGTAGAAGAAGGAGACGGAGAAGGTGAAGTCTGGAGGGTGAATCAGAAGTAGCAGAAGAAGGAGAAGGAGAAGGTGAAGTCTGGAGGGTGAAGCAGAAGAAGCAGAAGAAGGAGAAGGAGAAGGTGAAGTCTGGAGGGTAAATGAGAAGAAGCAGAAGAAGGAGAAGGAGAAGGTGAAGTCTGGAGGGTGAATCAGAAGAAGGAGAAGGAGTAGAAGGAGAAGGTGAAGTCTGGAGGGTGAATCAGAAGAAGGAGAAGGAGTAGAAGGAGAAGGTGAAGTCTGGAGGGTGAATCAGAAGAAGCAGAAAAGGAGAAGGAGAAGGTGAAGTCTGGAGGGTGAATCAGAAGAAGCAGAAGAAGGAGAAGGAGAAGGTGAAGTCTGGAGGGTGAATCAGAAGAAGCAGAAGAAGGAGAAGGAGAAGGTGAAGTCTGGAGGGTGAAGCAGAAGAAGCAGAAGAAGGAGAAGGAGAAGGTGAAGTCTGGAGGGCGCAGCAGAAGAAGCAGAAGAAGGAGAAGGAGAAGGTGAAGTCTGGAGGGTGAAGCAGAAGAAGCAGAAGAAGGGGAAGGAGAAGGTGAAGTCTGGAGGGTGAATCAGAAGAAGCAGAAGAAGGAGAAGGAGAAGGTGAAGACTGGAGGGTGAATCAGAAGAAGTAGAAGAAGGAGAAGGAGAAGGTGAAGTCTGGAGGGTGAATCAGAAGAAGCAGAAGAAGGAGAAGGAGAAGGTGAAGTCTGGAGGGTGAATCAGAAGAAGCAGAAGACGGAGAAGGAGAAGGTGAAGACTGGAGGGTGAATCAGAAGAAGTAGAAGAAGGAGAAGGAGAAGGTGAAGTCTGGAGGGTGAATCAGAAGAAGTAGAAGAAGGAGAAGGAGAAGGTGAAGTCTGGAGGGTGAAGCAGAAGAAGCAGAAGAAGGAAAAGGAGAAGGTGAAGACTGGAGGGTGAATCAGAAGAAGTAGAAGAAGGAGAAGGAGAAGGTGAAGTCTGGAGGGTGAATCAGAAGAAGCAGAAGAAGGAGAAGGAGAAGGTGAAGTCTGGAGGGTGAATCAGAAGAAGCAGAAGAAGGAGAAGAAGAAGATGAAGTCTGGAGGGTGAATCAGAAGAAGTAGAAGAAGGAGAAGGAGAAGGTGAAGTCTGGAGGGTGAATCAGAAGAAGCAGAAGAAGAAGAAGGAGAAGGTGAAGTCTGGAGGGTGAATCAGAAGAAGCAGAAGAAGGAGAAGGAGAAAGTGAAGTCTGGAGGGTGAATCAGAAGAAGCAGAATAAGGAGAAGGAGAAGGTGAAGTCTGGAGGGTGATTCAGAAGAAGCAGAAGAAGGAGAAGGAGAAGGTGAAGTCTGGAGGGTGAATCAGATGAAGTAGAAGAAAGAGAAGGAGAAGGTGAAGTCTGGAGTGTGAAGCAGAAGAAGTAGAAGAAGGAGAAGGGGAAGGTGAAGTCAGGAGGGTGAATCAGAAGAAGTAGAAGAAGGAAAAGGAGAAGGTGAGTCAGGAGGGTGAATCAGAAGAAGCAGAAGAAGGAGAAGGAGAAGTTGAAGTCTGGAGGGTGAATCAGAAGAATCAGAAGAAGGAGAAGGAGAAGGTGAAGTCTGGAGGGTGAATCAGAAGAAGCAGAAGAAAGAGAAGGAGAAGGTGAAGTCTGGAGGGTGAATCAGAAGAAGTAGAAGAAGGAGGAGGAGAAGGTGAAATCTGGAGGGTGAATCAGAAGAAGCAGAAGAAGGAGAAGGAGAAGGTGAAGTCTGGAGGGTGAATCAGAAGAAGCAGAAGAAGGAGAAGGAGAAGATGAAGTCTGGAGGGTGAATCAGAAGAAGTAGAAGAAGGAGATGGAGAAGGTGAGGTCTGGAGGGTGAATCAGAAGAAGCAGAAGAAAGAGAAGGAGAAGGTGAAGTCTGGAGGGTGAAGCAGAAGAAGCAGAAGAAGGAGAGCGAGAAGGTGAAGACTGGAGGGTGAATCAGAAGAAGTAGAAGAAGGAGAAGGAGAAGGTGAAGTCTGGAGGGTGAATCAGAAGAAGTAGAAGAAGGAGAAGGAGAAGGTGAAGTCTGGAGGTTGAATCAGAAGAAGCAGAAGAAGGAGAAGGAGAAGGTGAAGTCTGGAGGGTGAATCAGAAGAAGCAGAAGAAGGAGAAGGAGAAGATGAAGTCTGGAGGGTGAATCAGAAGAAGTAGAAGCAGGAGAAGGAGAACGTGAGGTCTGGAGGGTGAATCAGAAGAAGCAGAAGAAGGAGAAGGAGAAGGTGAAGTCTGGAGGGTGAATCGGAAGAAGCAGAAGAAGGAGAAGGAGAAGGTGAAGTCTGGAGGGTGAATCAGAAGAAGCAGAAGAAGCAGAAGAAGAAGGTGAAGTCAGGAGGGTGAATCAGAAGAAGCAGAAGAAGGAGAAGGAGAAGGTAATGTTAGGAGGGTGAATCAGAAGAAGCAGAAGAAGGAGAAGGAGAAGGTGAAGTCAGGGGGGTGAAGCAGAAGAAGTAGAAGAAGGAGAAGGAGAAGGTGAAGTCAGGAGGGTGAAGCAGAAGAAGCAGAAGAAGGAGAATGAGAAGGTGAAGTCTGGAGGGCGCAGCAGAAGAAGCAGAAGAAGGAGAAGGAGAAGGTGAAGTCTGGAGGGTGAATCAGAAGAAGTAGAAGAAGGAGAAGGAGAAGGTGAAGTCTGGAGGGTGAAGCAGAAGAAGCAGAAGAAGGAGAAGGAGAAGGTGAAGTCTGGAGGGTGAAGCGGAAGAAGCAGAAGAAGGAGAAGGAGAAGGTGAAGTGTGGAGGGTGAATCAGAAGAAGTAGAAGAAGGAGAAGGAGAAGGTGAAGTCAGGAGGGTGAAGCAGAAGAAGCAGAAGAAGGAGAAGGAGAAGGTGAAGTCTGGAGGGTGAAGCAGAAGAAGCAGAAGAAGGAGAAGGAGAAGGTGAAGTCTGGAGGGTGAAGCAGAAGAAGCAGAAGAAGGAGAAGGAGAAGGTGAAGTCAGGAGGGTGAATCAGAAGAAGTAGAAGAAGGAGAAGGAGAAGGTGAAGTCTGGAGGGTGAATCAGAAGAAGTAGAAGAAGGAGAAGGAGAAGTTGAAGTCTGGAGGGTGAATCAGAAGAAGTAGAAGAAGGAGAATTAGAAGATGAAGTCTGGAGGGTGAATCAGAAGAAGCAGAAGAAGGAGAAGGAGAAGGTGAAGTCTGGAGGGAGAAGCAGAAGAAGTAGAAGAAGGAGAAGGAGAAGGTGAAGTCTGGAGGGTGAATCAGAAGAAGTAGAAGAAGGAGAAGGAGAAGGTGAAGTCTGGAGGGTGAATCAGAAGAAGTAGAAGAAGGAGAAGGAGAAGGTGAAGTCTGGAGGGTGAATCAGAAGAAGCAGAAAAAGGAGAAGGAGAAGGTGAAGTCTGGAGGGTGAATCAGAAGAAGTAGAAGAAGGAGAAGGAGAAGGTGTAGTCTGGAGGGTGAATCAGAAGAAGTAGACGAAGGAGAAGGAGAAGGTGAAGTCTGGAGGGTGAATCAGAAGAAGCAGAAGAAGGAGAAGGAGAAGGTGAAGTCTGGAGGGTGAATCAGAAGAAGCAGAAGAAGGAGAAGGAGAAGGTGAAGTCTGGAGGGTGGAGCAGAAGAAGCAGAAGAAGGAGAAGGAGAAGGTGAAGTCTGGAGGGTGAATCAGAAGAAGCAGAAGAAGGAGAAGGAGAAGGTGAAGTCTGGAGGGTGAATCACAAGAAGGAGAAGGAGAAGGTGAAGTCTGGAGGGTGAATCAGAAGAAGCAGAAGAAGTAGAAGGAGAAGGTGAAGTCTGGAGGGTGAATCAGAAGAAGTAGAAGAAGGAGAAGTAGAAGGTGAAGTCTGGAGGGTGAATCAGAAGAAGCAGAAGAAGGAGAAGGAGAAGGTGAAGTCAGGAGGGTGAATCAGAAGAAGCAGAAGAAGGAGAAGGAGAAGGTGAAGTCTGGAGGGTGAATCAGAAGAAGCAGAAGAAGGAGAAGGAGAAGGTGAAGACTGGAGGGTGAATCAGAAGAAGTAGAAGAATGAGAAGTAGAAGTTGAAGTCTGGAGGGAGAATCAGAAGAAGTAGAAGAAGGAGAAGGAGAAGGCGAAGTCTGGAGGGTGAATCAGAAGAAGCAGAAGAAGGAGAAGGAGAAGGTGAAGTCTGGAGGGTGAATCAGAAGAAGCAGAAGAAGGAGAAGGAGAAGATGAAGTCTGGAGGGTGAATCAGAAGAAGTCGAAGAAGGAGAAGGAGAAGGTGAGGTCTGGAGGGTGAATCAGAAGAAGCAGAATAAGGAGAAGGAGAAGGTGAAGTCTGAAGGGTGAATCAGAAGAAGCAGAAGAAGGAGAATGAGAAGGTGAAGTCTGGAGGGTGAATCAGAAGAAGCAGAAGAAGGAGAAGGAGAAGGTGAAGTCTGGAGGGTAAATCAGAAGAAGCAGGAGAAGGAGAAGGAGAAGGTGAAGTCTGGAGGGTGAATCAGAAGAAGTAGAAGAAGGAGAAGGAGAAGGTGAAGTCTGGAGGGTGAATCAGAAGAAGCAGAAGAAGGAGAAGGAGAAGGTGAAGTCTGGAGGGTGAATCAGAAGAAGCAGAAGAAGGAGAAGGAGAAGGTGAAGTCTGGAGGGTAAATGAGAAGAAGCAGAAGAAGGAGAAGGAGAAGGTGAAGTCTGGAGGGTGAATCAGAAGAAGGAGAAGGAGTAGAAGGAGAAGGTGAAGTCTGGAGGGTGAATCAGAAGAAGGAGAAGGAGTAGAAGGAGAAGGTGAAGTCTGGAGGGTGAATCAGAAGAAGCAGAAAAGGAGAAGGAGAAGGTGAAGTCTGGAGGGTGAATCAGAAGAAGCAGAAGAAGGAGAAGGAGAAGGTGAAGTCTGGAGGGTGAATCAGAAGAAGCAGAAGAAGGAGAAGGAGAAGGTGAAGTCTGGAGGGTGAAGCAGAAGAAGCAGAAGAAGGAGAAGGAGAAGGTGAAGTCTGGAGGGCGCAGCAGAAGAAGCAGAAGAAGGAGAAGGAGAAGGTGAAGTCTGGAGGGTGAAGCAGAAGAAGCAGAAGAAGGGGAAGGAGAAGGTGAAGTCTGGAGGGTGAATCAGAAGA
This sequence comes from Somniosus microcephalus, assembly GCF_052327205.1. Taxonomy (NCBI): domain Eukaryota; kingdom Metazoa; phylum Chordata; class Chondrichthyes; order Squaliformes; family Somniosidae; genus Somniosus; species Somniosus microcephalus. The sequence continues at coordinate 64,703 of NW_028225889.1, forward strand.
AGTAGAAGAAGGAGAAGGAGAAGGTGAAGTCAGGAGGGTGAAGCAGAAGAAGCAGAAGAAGGAGAAGGAGAAGGTGAAGTCTGGAGGGTGAAGCAGAAGAAGCAGAAGAAGGAGAAGGAGAAGGTGAAGTCTGGAGGGTGAAGCAGAAGAAGCAGAAGAAGGAGAAGAAGAAGGTGAAGTCTGGAGGGTGAATCAGAAGAAGTAGAAGAAGGAGAAGGAGAAGGTGAAGTCAGGAGGGTGAAGCAGAAGAAGCAGAAGAAGGGGAAGGAGAAGGTGAAGTCTGGAGGGTGAAGCAGAAGAAGCAGAAGAAGGTGAAGGAGAAGGTGAAGTCTGGAGGGTGAAGAAGAAGAAGCAGAAGAAGGAGAAGGAGAAGGTGAAGTCTGGAGGGTGAATCAGAAGAAGTAGAAGAAGGAAAATTAGAAGGTGAAGTCTGGAGGGTGAATCAGAAGAAGCAGAAGAAGGAGAAGGAGAAGGTGAAGTCTGGAGGGAGAAGCAGAAGAAGTAGAAGAAGGAGAAGGAGAAGGTGAAGTCTGGAGGGTGAATCAGAAGAAGTAGAAGAAGGAAAAGGAGAAGGTGAAGTCTGGAGGGTGAAGCAGAAGAAGCAGAAGATGGAGAAGGAGAAGGTGAAGTCTGGAGGGTGAAGCAGAAGAAGCAGAAGAAGGAGAAGGAGAAGGTGAAGTCAGGAGGGTGAATCAGAAGAAGTAGAAGAAGGAGAAGGAGAAGGTGAAGTCTGGAGGGTGAATCAGAAGAAGTAGAAGAAGGAGAAGGAGAAGGTGAAGTCTGGAGGGTGAATCAGAAGAAGTAGAAGAAGGAGAATTAGAAGGTGAAGTCTGGAGGGTGAATCAGAAGAAGCAGAAGAAGGAGAAGGAGAAGGTGAAGTCTGGAGGGAAAAGCAGAAGAAGTAGAAGAAGGAGAAGGAGAAGGTGAAGTCTGGAGGGTGAATCAGAAGAAGTAGAAGAAGGAGAAGGAGAAGGTGAAGTCTGGAGGGTGAATCAGAAGAAGTAGAAGAAGGAGAAGGAGAAGGTGAAGTCTGGAGGGTGAATCAGAAGAAGCAGAAGAAGGAGAAGGAGAAGGTGAAGTCTGGAGGGTGAATCAGAAGAAGTAGAAGAAGGAGAAGGAGAAGGTGTAGTCTGGAGGGTGAATCAGAAGAAGTAGACGAAGGAGAAGGAGAAGGTGAAGTCTGGAGGGTGAATCGGAAGAAGCAGAAGAAGGAGATGGAGAAGGTGAAGTCTGGAGAGTGAATGACGAGAAGCAGAAGAAGGAGAAGGAGAAGGTGAAGTCTGGAGGGTGAATCAGAAGAAGCAGAAGAAGGAGAAGGAGAAGGTGAGGTCTGGAGGGTGAATCAGAAGAAGCAGAAGAAGGAGAAGGAAAAGGTGAAGTCTGGAGGGTGAATCAGAAGAAGCAGAAGAAGGAGAAGGAGAAGGTGAAGTCTGGAGGGTGAATCAGAAGAAGCAGAAGAAGTAGAAGGAGAAGGTGAAGTCTGGAGGGTGAATCAGAAGAAGTAGAAGAAGGAGAAGGAGAAGGTGAAGTCTGGAGGGTGAATCAAAAGAAGCAGAAGAAGGAGAAGGAGAAGGTGAAGTCAGGAGGGTGAATCAGAAGAAGCAGAAGAAGGAGAAGGAGAAGGTGAAGTCTGGAGGGTGAATCAGAAGAAGCAGAAGAAGGAGAAGGAGAAGGTGAAGACTGGAAGGTGAATCAGAAGAAGTAGAAGAAGGAGAAGGAGAAGTTGAAGTCTGGAGGGTGAATCAGAAGAAGTAGAAGAAGGAAAAGGAGAAGGCGAAGTGTGGAGGGTGAATCAGAAGAAGCAGAAGAAGGAGAAGGAGAAGGTGAAGTCTGGAGGGTGAATCAGAAGAAGCAGAAGAAGGAGAAGGAGAAGATGAAGTCTGGAGGGTGAATCAGAAGAAGTAGAAGAAGGAGAAGGAGAAGGTGAGGTCTGGAGGGTGAATCAGAAGAAGCAGAAGAAGGAGAAGGAGAAGGTGAAGTCTGAAGGGTGAATCAGAAGAAGCAGAAGAAGGAGAAGGAGAAGGTGAAGTCAGGAGGGTGAAGCAGAAGAAGCAGAAGAAGGAGAAGGAGAAGGTGAAGTCTGGAGGGTGAAGCAGAAGAAGCAGAAGAAGGAGAAGGAGAAGGTGAAGTCTGGAGGGTGAAGAAGAAGAAGCAGAAGAAGGAGAAGGAGAAGGTGTAGTCTGGAGGGTGAATCAGAAGAAGTAGACGAAGGAGAAGGAGAAGGTGAAGTCTGGAGGGTGAATCGGAAGAAGCAGAAGAAGGAGATGGAGAAGGTGAAGTCTGGAGAGTGAATCAGGAGAAGCAGAAGAAGGAGAAGGAGAAGGTGAAGTCTGGAGGGTGAATCAGAAGAAGCAGAAGAAGGAGAAGGAGAAGGTGAAGTCTGGAGGGTGAATCAGAAGAAGCAGAAGAAGGAGAAGGAAAAGGTGAAGTCTGGAGGGTGAATCAGAAGAAGCAGAAGAAGGAGAAGGAGAAGGTGAAGTCTGGAGGGTGAATCAGAAGAAGCAGAAGAAGTAGAAGGAGAAGGTGAAGTCTGGAGGGTGAATCAGAAGAAGTAGAAGAAGGAGAAGGAGAAGGTGAAGTCTGGAGGGTGAATCAAAAGAAGCAGAAGAAGGAGAAGGAGAAGGTGAAGTCAGGAGGGTGAATCAGAAGAAGCAGAAGAAGGAGAAGGAGAAGGTGAAGTCTGGAGGGTGAATCAGAAGAAGCAGAAGAAGGAGAAGGAGAAGGTGAAGACTGGAAGGTGAATCAGAAGAAGTAGAAGAAGGAGAAGGAGAAGTTGAAGTCTGGAGGGTGAATCAGAAGAAGTAGAAGAAGGAGAAGGAGAAGGCGAAGTGTGGAGGGTGAATCAGAAGAAGCAGAAGAAGGAGAAGGAGAAGGTGAAGTCTGGAGGGTGAATCAGAAGAAGCAGAAGAAGGAGAAGGAGAAGATGAAGTCTGGAGGGTGAATCAGAAGAAGTAGAAGAAGGAGAAGGAGAAGGTGAGGTCTGGAGGGCGAATCAGAAGAAGCAGAAGAAGGAGAAGGAGAAGGTGAAGTCTGAAGGGTGAATCAGAAGAAGCAGAAGAAGGAGAAGGAGAAGGTGAAGTCAGGAGGGTGAAGCAGAAGAAGCAGAAGAAGGAGAAGGAGAAGGTGAAGTCTGGAGGGTGAAGCAGAAGAAGCAGAAGAAGGAGAAGGAGAAGGTGAAGTCTGGAGGGTGAAGAAGAAGAAGCAGAAGAAGGAGAAGGAGAAGGTGAAGTCTGGAGGGTGAATCAGAAGAAGTAGAAGAAGGAAAATTAGAAGGTGAAGTCTGGAGGGTGAATCAGAAGAAGCAGAAGAAGGAGAAGGAGAAGGTGAAGTCTGGAGGGAGAAGCAGAAGAAGTAGAAGAAGGAGAAGGAGAAGGTGAAGTCTGGAGGGTGAATCAGAAGAAGTAGAAGAAGGAGAAGGAGAAGGTGAAGTCTGGAGGGTGAAGCAGAAGAAGCAGAAGATGGAGAAGGAGAAGGTGAAGTCTGGAGGGTGAAGCAGAAGAAGCAGAAGAAGGAGAAGGAGAAGGTGAAGTCAGGAGGGTGAATCAGAAGATGTAGAAGAAGGAGAAGGAGAAGGTGAAGTCTGGAGGGTGAATCAGAAGAAGTAGAAGAAGGAGAAGGAGAAGGTGAAGTCTGGAGGGTGAATCAGAAGAAGTAGAAGAAGGAGAATTAGAAGGTGAAGTCTGGAGGGTGAATCAGAAGAAGCAGAAGAAGGAGAAGGAGAAGGTGAAGTCTGGAGGGAAAAGCAGAAGAAGTAGAAGAAGGAGAAGGAGAAGGTGAAGTCTGGAGGGTGAATCAGAAGAAGTAGAAGAAGGAGAAGGAGAAGGTGAAGTCTGGAGGGTGAATCAGAAGAAGTAGAAGAAGGAGAAGGAGAAGGTGAAGTCTGGAGGGTGAATCAGAAGAAGCAGAAGAAGGAGAAGGAGAAGATGAAGTCTGGAGGGTGAATCAGAAGAAGAAGACGAAGGAGAAGGAGAAGGTGAAGTCTGGAGGGTGAATCGGAAGAAGCAGAAGAAGGAGATGGAGAAGGTGAAGTCTGGAGAGTGAATCAGGAGAAGCAGAAGAAGGAGAAGGAGAAGGTGAAGTCTGGAGGGTGAATCAGAAGAAGCAGAAGAAGGAGAAGGAGAAGGTGAAGTCTGGAGGGTGAATCAGAAGAAGCAGAAGAAGGAGAAGGAAAAGGTGAAGTCTGGAGGGTGAATCAGAAGAAGCAGAAGAAGGAGAAGGAGAAGGTGAAGTCTGGAGGGTGAATCAGAAGAAGCAGAAGAAGTAGAAGGAGAAGGTGAAGTCTGGAGGGTGAATCAGAAGAAGTAGAAGAAGGAGAAGGAGAAGGTGAAGTCTGGAGGGTGAATCAAAAGAAGCAGAAGAAGGAGAAGGAGAAGGTGAAGTCAGGAGGGTGAATCAGAAGAAGCAGAAGAAGGAGAAGGAGAAGGTGAAGTCTGGAGGGTGAATCAGAAGAAGCAGAAGAAGGAGAAGGAGAAGGTGAAGACTGGAAGGTGAATCAGAAGAAGTAGAAGAAGGAGAAGGAGAAGTTGAAGTCTGGAGGGTGAATCAGAAGAAGTAGAAGAAGGAGAAGGAGAAGGCGAAGTGTGGAGGGTGAATCAGAAGAAGCAGAAGAAGGAGAAGGAGAAGGTGAAGTCTGGAGGGTGAATCAGAAGAAGCAGAAGAAGGAGAAGGAGAAGATGAAGTCTGGAGGGTGAATCAGAAGAAGTAGAAGAAGGAGAAGGAGAAGGTGAGGTCTGGAGGGTGAATCAGAAGAAGCAGAAGAAGGAGAAGGAGAAGGTGAAGTCTGAAGGGTGAATCAGAAGAAGCAGAAGAAGGAGAAGGAGAAGGTGAAGTCAGGAGGGTGAAGCAGAAGAAGCAGAAGAAGGAGAAGGAGAAGGTGAAGTCTGGAGGGTGAAGCAGAAGAAGCAGAAGAAGGAGAAGGAGAAGGTGAAGTCTGGAGGGTGAAGAAGAAGAAGCAGAAGAAGGAGAAGGAGAAGGTAAAGTCTGGAGGGTGAATCAGAAGAAGTAGAAGAAGGAAAATTAGAAGGTGAAGTCTGGAGGGTGAATCAGAAGAAGCAGAAGAAGGAGAAGGAGAAGGTGAAGTCTGGAGGGTGAATCAGAAGAAGTAGAAGAAGGAGAATTAGAAGGTGAAGTCTGGAGGGTGAATCAGAAGAAGCAGAAGAAGGAGAAGGAGAAGGTGAAGTCTGGAGGGAGAAGCAGAAGAAGTAGAAGAAGGAGAAGGAGAAGGTGAAGTCTGGAGGGTGAATCAGAAGAAGTAGAAGAAGGAGAAGGACAAGGTGAAGACTGGAGGGTGAATCAGAAGAAGTAGAAGAAGGAGAAGGAGAAGGTGAAGTCTGGAGGGTGAATCAGAGGAAGTAGAAGAAGGAGAAGGAGAAGGTGTAGTCTGGAGGGTGAATCAGAAGAAGTAGACGAAGGAGAAGGAGAAGGTGAAGTCTGGAGGGTGAATCGGAAGAAGCAGAAGAAGGAGAAGGAGAAGGTGAAGTCTGGAGAGTGAATCAGGAGAAGCAGAAGAAGGAGAAGGAGAAGGTGAAGTCTGGAGGGTGAATCAGAAGAAGCAGAAGAAGGAGAAGGAGAAGGTGAAGTCTGGAGGGTGAATCAGAAGAAGCAGAAGAAGGAGAAGGAAAAGGTGAAGTCTGGAGGGTGAATCAGAAGAAGCAGAAGAAGGAGAAGGAGAAGGTGAAGTCTGGAGGGTGAATCAGAAGAAGCAGAAGAAGTAGAAGGAGAAGGTGAGGTCTGGAGGGTGAATCAGAAGAAGTAGAAGAAGGAGAAGGAGAAGTTGAAGTCTGGAGGGTGAATCAAAAGAAGCAGAAGAAGGAGAAGGAGAAGGTGAAGTCAGGAGGGTGAATCAGAAGAAGCAGAAGAAGGAGAAGGAGAAGGTGAAGTCTGGAGGGTGCATTAGAAGAAGCAGAAGAAGTTAAAGGAGAAGGTGAAGACTGGAAGGTGAATCAGAAGAAGTAGAAGAAGGAGAAGGAGAAGTTGAAGTCTGGAGGGTGAATCAGAAGAAGTAGAAGAAGGAGAAGGAGAAGGCGAAGTCTGGAGGGTGAATCAGAAGAAGCAGAACAAGGAGAAGGAGAAGGTGAAGTCTGGAGGGTGAATCAGCAGAAGCAGAAGAAGGAGAAGGAGAAGATGAAGTCTGGAGGGTCAATCAGAAGAAGTAGAAGAAGGAGAAGGAGAAGGTGAGGTCTGGAGGGTGAATCAGTAGAAGCAGAAGAAGGAGAAGGAGAAGGTGAAGTCTGAAGGGTGAATCAGAAGAAGCAGAAGAAGGAGAAGGAGAAGGTGAAGTCAGGAGGGTGAAGCAGAAGAAGCAGAAGAAGGAGAAGGAGAAGGTGAAGTCTGGAGGGTGAAGCAGAAGAAGCAGAAGAAGGAGAAGGAGAAGGTGAAGTCTGGAGGGTGAAGAAGAAGAAGCAGAAGAAGGAGAAGGAGAAGGAGAAGGTGAAGTCTGGAGGGAGAAGCAGAAGAAGTAGAAGAAGGGGAAGGAGAAGGTGAAGTCTGGAGGGTGAATCAGAAGAAGTAGAAGAAGGAGAAGGAGAAGGTGAAGTCTGGAGGGTGAATCAGAAGAAGCAGAAGAAGGAGAAGGAGAAGATGAAGTCTGGAGGGTGAATCAGAAGAAGTAGAAGAAGGAGAAGGAGAAGGTGTAGTCTGGAGGGTGAATCAGAAGAAGTAGACGAAGGAGAAGGAGAAGGTGAAGTCTGGAGGGTGAATCGGAAGAAGCAGAAGAAGGAGATGGAGAAGGTGAAGTCTGGAGAGTGAATCAGGAGAAGCAGAAGAAGGAGAAGGAGAAGGTGAAGTCTGGAGGGTGAATCAGAAGAAGCAGAAGAAGGAGAAGGAGAAGGTGAAGTCTGGAGGGTGAATCAGAAGAAGCAGAAGAAGGAGAAGGAAAAGGTGAAGTCTGGAGGGTGAATCAGAAGAAGCAGAAGAAGGAGAAGGAGAAGGTGAAGTCTGGAGGGTGAATCAGAAGAAGCAGAAGAAGTAGAAGGAGAAGGTGAAGTCTGGAGGGTGAATCAGAAGAAGTAGAAGAAGGAGAAGGAGAAGGTGAAGTCTGGAGGGTGAATCAAAAGAAGCAGAAGAAGGAGAAGGAGAAGGTGAAGTCAGGAGGGTGAATCAGAAGAAGCAGAAGAAGGAGAAGGAGAAGGTGAAGTCTGGAGGGTGAATCAGAAGAAGCAGAAGAAGGAGAAGGAGAAGGTGAAGACTGGAAGGTGAATCAGAAGAAGTAGAAGAAGGAGAAGGAGAAGTTGAAGTCTGGAGGGTGAATCAGAAGAAGTAGAAGAAGGAGAAGGAGAAGGCGAAGTGTGGAGGGTGAATCAGAAGAAGCAGAAGAAGGAGAAGGAGAAGGTGAAGTCTGGAGGGTGAATCAGAAGAAGCAGAAGAAGGAGAAGGAGAAGATGAAGTCTGGAGGGTGAATCAGAAGAAGTAGAAGAAGGAGAAGGAGAAGGTGAGGTCTGGAGGGTGAATCAGAAGAAGCAGAAGAAGGAGAAGGAGAAGGTGAAGTCTGAAGGGTGAATCAGAAGAAGCAGAAGAAGGAGAAGGAGAAGGTGAAGTCAGGAGGGTGAAGCAGAAGAAGCAGAAGAAGGAGAAGGAGAAGGTGAAGTCTGGAGGGTGAAGCAGAAGAAGCAGAAGAAGGAGAAGGAGAAGGTGAAGTCTGGAGGGTGAAGAAGAAGAAGCAGAAGAAGGAGAAGGAGAAGGTGAAGTCTGGAGGGTGAATCAGAAGAAGTAGAAGAAGGAAAATTAGAAGGTGAAGTCTGGAGGGTGAATCAGAAGAAGCAGAAGAAGGAGAAGGAGAAGGTGAAGTCTGGAGGGTGAATCAGAAGAAGTAGAAGAAGGAGAATTAGAAGGTGAAGTCTGGAGGGTGAATCAGAAGAAGCAGAAGAAGGAGAAGGAGAAGGTGAAGTCTGGAGGGAGAAGCAGAAGAAGTAGAAGAAGGAGAAGGAGAAGGTGAAGTCTGGAGGGTGAATCAGAAGAAGTAGAAGAAGGAGAAGGACAAGGTGAAGACTGGAGGGTGAATCAGAAGAAGTAGAAGAAGGAGAAGGAGAAGGTGAAGTCTGGAGGGTGAATCAGAAGAAGCAGAAGAAGGAGAAGGAGAAGGTGAAGTCTGGAGGGTGAATCAGAGGAAGTAGAAGAAGGAGAAGGAGAAGGTGTAGTCTGGAGGGTGAATCAGAAGAAGTAGACGAAGGAGAAGGAGAAGGTGAAGTCTGGAGGGTGAATCGGAAGAAGCAGAAGAAGGAGAAGGAGAAGGTGAAGTCTGGAGAGTGAATCAGGAGAAGCAGAAGAAGGAGAAGGAGAAGGTGAAGTCTGGAGGGTGAATCAGAAGAAGCAGAAGAAGGAGAAGGAGAAGGTGAAGTCTGGAGGGTGAATCAGAAGAAGCAGAAGAAGGAGAAGGAAAAGGTGAAGTCTGGAGGGTGAATCAGAAGAAGCAGAAGAAGGAGAAGGAGAAGGTGAAGTCTGGAGGGTGAATCAGAAGAAGCAGAAGAAGTAGAAGGAGAAGGTGAAGTCTGGAGGGTGAATCAGAAGAAGTAGAAGAAGGAGAAGGAGAAGTTGAAGTCTGGAGGGTGAATCAAAAGAAGCAGAAGAAGGAGAAGGAGAAGGTGAAGTCAGGAGGGTGAATCAGAAGAAGCAGAAGAAGGAGAAGGAGAAGGTGAAGTCTGGAGGGTGCATTAGAAGAAGCAGAAGAAGTTAAAGGAGAAGGTGAAGACTGGAAGGTGAATCAGAAGAAGTAGAAGAAGGAGAAGGAGAAGTTGAAGTCTGGAGGGTGAATCAGAAGAAGTAGAAGAAGGAGAAGGAGAAGGCGAAGTCTGGAGGGTGAATCAGAAGAAGCAGAACAAGGAGAAGGAGAAGGTGAAGTCTGGAGGGTGAATCAGCAGAAGCAGAAGAAGGAGAAGGAGAAGATGAAGTCTGGAGGGTCAATCAGAAGAAGTAGAAGAAGGAGAAGGAGAAGGTGAGGTCTGGAGGGTGAATCAGTAGAAGCAGAAGAAGGAGAAGGAGAAGGTGAAGTCTGAAGGGTGAATCAGAAGAAGCAGAAGAAGGAGAAGGAGAAGGTGAATTCAGGAGGGTGAAGCAGAAGAAGCAGAAGAAGGAGAAGGAGAAGGTGAAGTCTGGAGGGTGAAGCAGAAGAAGCAGAAGAAGGAGAAGGAGAAGGTGAAGTCTGGAGGGTGAAGAAGAAGAAGCAGAAGAAGGAGAAGGAGAAGGTGAAGTCTGGAGGGTGAATCAGAAGAAGTAGAAGAAGGAAAATTAGAAGGTGAAGTCTGGAGGGTGAATCAGAAGAAGCAGAAGAAGGAGAAGGAGAAGGTGAAGTCTGGAGGGAGAAGCAGAAGAAGTAGAAGAAGGGGAAGGAGAAGGTGAAGTCTGGAGGGTGAATCAGAAGAAGTAGAAGAAGGAGAAGGAGAAGGTGAAGTCTGGAGGGTGAATCAGAAGAAGTAGAAGAAGGAGAATTAGAAGGTGAAGTCTGGAGGGTGAATCAGAAGAAGCAGAAGAAGGAGAAGGAGAAGGTGAAGTCTGGAGGGAGAAGCAGAAGAAGTAGAAGAAGGAGAAGGAGAAGGTGAAGTCTGGAGGGTGAATCAGAAGAAGTAGAAGAAGGAGAAGGAGAAGGTGAAGTCTGGAGGGTGAATCAGAAGAAGTAGAAGAAGGAGAAGGAGAAGGTGAAGTCTGGAGGGTGAATCAGAAGAAGCAGAAGAAGGAGAAGGAGAAGGTGAAGTCTGGAGGGTGAATCAGAAGAAGTAGAAGAAGGAGAAGGAGAAGGTGTAGTCTGGAGGGTGAATCAGAAGAAGTAGACGAAGGAGAAGGAGAAGGTGAAGTCTGGAGGGTGAATCGGAAGAAGCAGAAGAAGGAGAAGGAGAAGGTGAAGTCTGGAGAGTGAATCAGGAGAAGCAGAAGAAGGAGAAGGAGAAGGTGAAGTCTGGAGGGTGAATCAGAAGAAGCAGAAGAAGGAGAAGGAGAAGGTGAAGTCTGGAGGGTGAATCAGAAGAAGCAGAAGAAGGAGAAGGAAAAGGTGATGTCTGGAGGGTGAATCAGAAGAAGCAGAAGAAGGAGAAGGAGAAGGTGAAGTCTGGAGGGTGAATCAGAAGAAGCAGAAGAAGTAGAAGGAGAAGGTGAAGTCTGGAGGGTGCATTAGAAGAAGTAGAAGAAGGAGAAGGAGAAGGTGAAGTCAGGAGGGTGAATCAAAAGAAGCAGAAGAAGGAGAAGGAGAAGGTGAAGTCAGGAGGGTGAATCAGAAGAAGCAGAAGAAGGAGAAGGAGAAGGTGAAGTCTGGAGGGTGAATCAGAAGAAGCAGAAGAAGGAGAAGGAGAAGGTGAAGACTGGAAGGTGAATCAGAAGAAGTTGAAGAAGGAGAAGGAGAAGTTGAAGTCTGGAGGGTGAATCAGAAGAAGTAGAAGAAGGAGAAGGAGAAGGCGAAGTCTGGAGGGTGAATCAGAAGAAGCAGAAGAAGGAGAAGGAGAAGGTGAAGTCTGGAAAGTGAATCAGAAGAAGCAGAAGAAGGACAAGGAGAAGATGAAGTCTGGAGGGTGAATCAGAAGAAGTAGAAGAAGGAGAAGGAGAAGGTGAGGTCTGGAGGGTGAATCAGAAGAAGCAGAAGAAGGAGAAGGAGAAGGTGAAGTCAGGAGGGTGAAGCAGAAGAAGCAGAAGAAGGAGAAGGAGAAGGTGAAGTCTGGAGGGTGAAGCAGAAGAAGCAGAAGAAGAGAAGGAGAAGGTGAAGTCTGGAGGGTGAAGAAGAAGAAGCAGAAGAAGGAGAAGGAGAAGGTGAAGTCTGGAGGGTGAATCAGAAGAAGTAGAAGAAGGAAAATTAGAAGGTGAAGTCTGGAGGGTGAATCAGAAGAAGCAGAAGAAGGAGAAGGAGAAGGTGAAGTCTGGAGGGAGAAGCAGAAGAAGTAGAAGAAGGAGAAGGAGAAGGTGAAGTCTGGAGGGTGAATCAGAAGTATTAGAAGAAGGAGAAGGAGAAGGTGAAGTCTGGAGGGTGAAGCAGAAGAAGCAGAAGAAGGAGAAGGAGAAGGTGAAGTCTGGAGGGTGAAGCAGAAGCAGCAGAAGAAGGAGATGGAGAAGGTGAAGTCAGGAGGGTGAATCAGAAGAAGTAGAAGAAGGAGAAGGAGAAGGTGAAGTCTGGAGGGTGAATCAGAAGAAGTAGAAGAAGGAGAAGGAGTAGGTGAAGTCTGGAGGGCGCAGCAGAAGAAGCAGAAGAAGGAGAAGGAGAAGGTGAAGTCTGGAGGGTGAAGCAGAAGAAGCAGAAGAAGGAGAAGGAGAAGGTGAAGTCTGGAGGGTGAATCAGAAGAAGTAGAAGAAGGAGAAAGAGAAGGTGAAGTCTGGAGGGTGAATCAGAAGAAGCAGAAGAAGTAAAAGGAGAAGGTGAAGTCTGGAGGGTGAATCAGAAGAAGTAGAAGAAGGAGAAGGAGAAGGTGAAGTCTGGAGGGTGAATCAGAAGAAGTAGAAGAAGGAGAATTAGAAGGTGAAGGCTGGAGGGTGAATCAGAAGAAGCAGAAGAAGGAGAAGGAGAAGTTGAAGTCTGGAGGGAGAAGCAGAAGAAGTAGAAGAAGGAGAAGGAGAAGATGAAGTCTGGAGGGTGAATCAGAAGTAGCAGAAGAAGGAGAAGGAGAATGTGAAGTCTGGAGGGTGAATCAGAAGAAGTAGAAGAAGGAGAAGGAGAAGATGAAGTCTGGAGGGTGAATCAGAAGTAGCAGAAGAAGGAGAAGGAGAATGTGAAGTCTGGAGGGTGAATCAGAAGAAGCAGAAGAAGGAGAAGGAGAAGGTGAAGTCTGGAGGGGGAATCAGAAGAAGTAGAAGAAGGAGAAGGAGAAGGTGAAGTCTGGAGGGTGAATCAGAAGAAGTAGAAGAAGGAGAAGGAGAAGGTGAAGTCTGGAGGGTGAATCAGAAGAAGCAGAAGAAGGAGAAGGGGAAGGTGAAGTCTGGAGGGTGAATCAGAAGAAGCAGAAGAAGGAGAAGGAGAAGATGAAGTCTGGAGGGTGAATCAGAAGAAGTAGAAGAAGGAGAAGGAGAAGGTGAAGTCTGGAGGGTGAATCAGAAGAAGCAGAAGAAGGAGAAGGAGAAGGTGAAGTCTGAAGGGTGAATCAGAAGAAGCAGAAGAAGGAGAAGGAGAAGGTGAAGTCTGGAGGGTGAATCAGAAGAAGCAGAAAAAGGAGAAGGAGAAGGTGAAGTCTGGAGGGTGAATCAGAATAAGCAGAAGAAGGAGAAGGAGAAGGTGAAGTCTGGAGGGTGAATCAGAAGAAGTAGAAGAAGGAGAAGGAGAAGGTGAAGTCTGGAGGGTGAGGCAGAAGAAGTAAAAGAAGGAGAAGGAGAAGGTGAAGTCAGGATGGTGAATCAGAAGAAGGAGAAGAAGGAGAAAGAGAAGGTGAAGTCAGGAGGGTGAATCAGAAGAAGCAGAAGAAGGAGAAGGAGAAGGTGAAGTCTGGAGGGTGAATCAGAAGAAGTAGAAGAAGGAGAAGGAGAAGGTGAAGTCTGGAGGGTGAATCAGAAGAAGTAGAAGAAGGAGAAGGAGAAGGTGAAGTCTGGAGGGTGAATCAGAAGAAGCAGAAGAAGGAGAAAGAGAAGGTGAAGTCTGGAGGGTGAATCAGAAGAAGCAGTAGAAGGAGAAGGAGAAGATGAAGTCTGGAGGGTGAATCAGAAGAAGTAGAAGAAGGAGAAGGAGAAGGTGAGCTCTGGAGGGTGAATCAGAAGAAGCAGAAGAAGGAGAAGGAGAAGGTAAAGTCTGGAGGGTGAATCAGCAGAAGCAGAAGAAGGAGAAGGAGAAGGTGAAGTCTGGAGGGTGAATCAGAAGAAGCAGAAGAAGGAGAAGGAGAAGGTGAAGTCAGGAGGGTGAATCAGAAGAAGCAGAAGAAGGAGAAGGAGAAATTGAAGTTAGGAGGGTGAATCAGAAGAAGCAGAAGAAGGAGAAGGAGAAGGTGAAGTCAGGGGGGTGAAGCAGAAGAAGTAGAAGAAGGAGAAGGAGAAGGTGAAGTCTGGAGGGTGAAGCAGAAGAAGCAGAAGAAGGAGAAGGAGAAGGTGAAGTCTGGAGGGTAAATCAGAAGAAGTAGAAGAAGGAGAAAGAGAAGGTGAAGTCAGGAGGGTGAAGCAGAAGAAGCAGAAGAAGGGGAAGGAGAAGGTGAAGTCTGGAGGATGAAGCAGAAGAAGCAGAAGAAGGAGAAGGAGAAGGTGAAGTGTGGAGGGCCAAGCAGAAGAAGCAGAAGAAGGCGAAGGAGATGGTGAAGTCTGGAGGGTGAAGCAGAAGAAGCAGAAGAAGGAGAAGGAGAAGGTGAAGTCTGGAGGGTGAATCAGAAGAAGTAGAAGAAGGAGAAGGAGAAGGTGAAGTCAGGAGGGTGAAGCAGAAGAAGCAGAAGAAGGAGAAGGAGAAGGTGAGGTCTGGAGGGAGAAGCAGAAGAAGCAGAAGAAGGAGAAGGAGAAGGTGAAGTCTGGAGGGTGAAGCAGAAGAAGCAGAAGAAGGAGAACGAGAAGGTGAAGTCTGGAGGGTGAATCAGAAGAAGCAGAAGAAGGAGAAGGAGAAGGTGAAGTCTGGAGGGAGAAGCAGAAGAAGTAGAAGAAGGAGAAGGAGAAGGTGAAGTCTGGAGGGTGAATCAGAACAAGTAGAAGAAGGAGAAGGAGAAGGTTTAGTCTGGAGGGTGAATCAGAAGAAGTAGAAGAAGGAGAAGGAGAAGGTGAAGTCTGGAGGGTGAATCAGAAGAAGCAGAAGAAGGAGAAGGAGAAGGTGAAGTCTGGAGGGTAAATCAGAAGAAGTAGAAGAAGGAGAAGGAGAAGGTGAAGTCTGGAGGGTGAATCAGAAGAAGCAGAAGAAGGAGAAGGAGAAGGTGAAGTCAGGAGAGTGAATCAGTAGAAGCAGAAGAAGGAGAAGGAGACGGTGAAGTCTGGAGGGTGAATCAGAAGAAGCAGAAGAAGGAGAAGGAGAAGGTGAAGTCTGGAGGGTGAATCAGAAGAAGTAGAAGAAGGAGAAGGAGAAGGTGAAGTCTGGAGGGTGAAGTAGAAGAAGTAGAAGAAGGAGAAGAAGAAGGTGAAGTAAGGAGGGTGAATCAGAAGAAGTAGAAGAAGGAGAAGGAGAAGGTGAAGTCTGGAGGGTGAATCAGAAGAATCAGAAGAAGGAGAAGGAGAAGGTGAAGTCTGGAGGGTGAATCAGAAGAAGTAGAAGAAGGAGAAGGAGAAGGTGAAGTCTGGAGGGTGAATCAGATGAAGTAGAATTAGGAGAAGGAGAAGGTGAAGTCTGGAGGGTGAATCAGAAGAAGCAGAAGAAGGAGAAGGAGAAGGTGAAGTCTGGAGGGTGAATCAGAAGAAGTAGACGAAGGAGAAGGAGAAGGTGAAGTCTGGAGGGTGAATCAGAAGAAGCAGGAGAAGGAGAAGGAGAAGGTGAAGTCTGGACGGTGAATCAGAAGAAGTAGAAGAAGGAGAAGGAGAAGGTGAAGTCTGGAGGGTGAATCAGAAGAAGCAGAAGAAGGAGAAGGAGAAGGTGAAGCCTGGAGGGTGAATCAGAAGAAGCAGAAGAAGGAGAAGGAGAAGGTGAAGTCTGGAGGGTGAATCAGAAGAAGCAGAAGAAGGAGGAGAAGAAGGTGAAGTCTGGAGGGTGAATCAGAAGTAGCAGAAGAAGTAGAAGGAGAAGGTGAAGTCTGGAGGGTGAATCAGAAGATGTGGAAGAAGGAGAAGGAGAAGGTGAAGTCTGGAGGGTGAATCAGAAGAAGCAGAAGAAGGAGAAGGCGAAGGTGAAGTCAGGAGGGTGAATCAGAAGAAGCAGAAGAAGGAGAAAGAGAAGGTGAAGTCTGGAGGGTGAATCAGAAGAAGCAGAAGAAGGAGAAGGAGAAGGTGAAGTCTGGAGGGTGAATCAGCAGAAGCAGAAGAAGGAGAAGGAGAAGGTGAAGTCTGGAGGGTAAATCAGAAGAAGTAGAAGAAGGAGAAGTTGAAGTCTGGAGGGTGAATCAGAAGAAGTAGAAGAAGGAGAAGGAGAAGGCGAAGTCTGGAGGGTGAATCAGAAGAAGCAGAAGAAGGAGAAGGAGAAGGTGAAGTCTGGAGGGTGAATCACAAGAAGCAGAAGAAGGAGAAGGAGAAGATGAAGTCTGGAGGGTGAATCAGAAGAAGTAGAAGAAGGAGAAGGAGAAGGTGAGGTCTGGAGGGTGAATCAGAAGAAGCATAAGAAGGAGAAGGAGAAGGTGAAGTCTGGAGGGTGAATCAGAAGAAGCAGAAGAAGGAGAGGGAGAAGCTGAAGTCTGGAGGGTGAATCAGAAGAAGCAGAATAAGGAGAAGGAGAAGGTGAAGTCTGGAGGGTGAATCAGCAGAAGCAGAAGAAGGAGAAGGAGAAGGTGAAGTCTGGAGGGTGAATCAGAAGAAGTAGAAGAAGGAGAAGGAGAAGGTGAAGTCTGGAGGGTGAATCAGAAGAAGTAGAAGAAGGAGAAGGAGAAGGTGAAGTCTGGAGGGTGAATCAGAAGAAGCAGAAGAAGGAGAAGGAGAAGGTGAAGTCTGGAGGGTGAATCAGAAGAAGCAGAAGAAGGAGAAGGAGAAGATGAAGTCTGGAGGGTGAATCAGAAGAAGTAGAAGAAGGAGAAGGAGAAGTTGAAGTCTGGAGGGTGAATCAGAAGAAGCAGAAGAAGGAGAAGGAGAAGGTGAAGTCTGGAGGGTGAATCAGAAGAAGCAGAAGAAGGAGAAGGAGAAGGTGAAGTCTGGAGGGTGAATCAGAAGAAGCAGAATAAGGAGAAGGAGAAGGTGAAGTCTGGAGGGTGAATCAGAAGAAGCAGAAGAAGGAGAAGGAGAAGGTGAAGTCTGGAGGGTGAATCAGAAGAGGTAGAAGAAGGAGAAGGAGAAGGTGAAGTCTGGAGGGTGAAGCAGAAGAAGGAGAAGAAGGAGAAGGAGAAGGTGAAGTCAGGAGGGTGAATCAGAAGAAGTAGAAGAAGGAGAAGGAGAAGGTGAAGTCAGGAGGGTGAATCAGAAGAAGCAGAAGAAGGAGAAGGAGAAGGTGAAGTCTGGAGGGTGAATCAGAAGAATCAGAAGAAGGAGAAGGAGAAGGTAAAGTCTGGAGGGTGAATCAGAAGAAGCAGAAGAAAGAGAAGGAGAAGGTGAAGTCTGGAGGGTGAAGCAGAAGAAGCAGAAGAAGGAGAAGGAGAAGGTGAAGACTGGAGGGTGAATCAGAAGAAGTAGAAGAAGGAGAAGGAGAAGGTGAAGTCTGGAGGGTGAATCAGAAGAAGTAGAAGAAGGAGAAGGAGAAGGTGAAGTCTGGAGGGTGAATCAGAAGAAGCAGAAGAAGGAGAAGGAGAAGGTGAAGTCTGGAGGGTGAATCAGATGAAGCAGAAGAAGGAGAAGGAGAAGATGAAGTCTGGAGGGTGAATCAGAAGAAGAGAAGAAGGAGAAGGAGAAGGTGAGGTCTGGAGGGTGAATCAGAAGAAGCAGAATAAGGAGAAGGAGAAGGTGAAGCCTGGAGGGTGAATCAGAAGAAGCAGAAGAAGGAGAAGGAGAAGGTGAAGTCTGGAGGGTGAATCAGAAGAAGCAGAAGAAGGAGAAGGAGAAGGTGAAGTTAGGAGGATAAATCAGAAGAAGCAGAAGAAGGAGAAGAAGAAGGTGAAGTCAGGGGGGTGAAGCAGAAGAAGTAGAAGAAGGAGAAGGAGAAGGTGAAGTCAGGAGGGTGAAGCAGAAGAAGCAGAAGAAGGAGAAGGAGAAGGTGAAGTCTGGAGGGCGCAGCAGAAGAAGCAGAAGAAGGAGAAGGAGAAGGTGAAGTCTGGAGGGTGAAGCAGAAGAAGCAGAAGAAGGAGAAGGAGAAGGTGAAGTCTGCAGGGTGAATCAGAAGAAGTAGAAGAAGGAGAAGAAGAAGGTGAAGTCAGGAGGGTGAAGCAGAAGAAGCAGAAGAAGGAGAAGGAGAAGGTGAAGTCTGGAGGGTGAAGCAGAAGAAGCAGAAGAAGGAGAAGGAGAAGGTGAAGTCTGGAGGGCGAAGCAGAAGAAGCCGAAGAAGGAGAAGGAGAAGGTGAAGTCTGGAGGGTGAAGCAGAAGAAGCAGAAGAAGGAGAAGGAGAAGGTGAAGTCTGGAGGGTGAATCAGATGAAGTAGATAAGGAGAAGGAGAAGGTGAAGTCAGGAGGGTGAAGCAGAAGAAGCAGAAGAAGGAGAAGGAGAAGGTGAAGTCTGGAGGGTGAAGCAGAAGAAGCAGAAGTTGGAGAAGGAGAAGGTGAAGTCAGGAGGGTGAATCAGAAGAAGTAGAAGAAGGAGAAGGAGAAGGTGAAGTCTGGAGGGTGAATCAGAAGGAGTAGAAGAAGGAGAAGGAGAAGGTGAAGTCTGGAGGGTGAATCAGAAGAAGTAGAAGAAGGAGAAGGAGAAGGTGAAGTCTGGAGGGTGAATCAGAAGAAGCAGAAGAAGGAGAAGGAGAAGGTGAAGTCAGGAGGGAGAAGCAGAAGAAGTAGAAGAAGGAGAAGGAGAAGGTGAAGTCTGGAGGGTGAATCAGAAGAAGTAGAAGAAGGAGAAGGAGAAGGTGAAGTCTGGAGGTTGAATCAGAAGAAGTAGAAGAAGGAGAAGGAGAAGGTGAAGTCTGGAGGGTGAATCAGAAGAAGCAAAAGAAGGAGAAGGAGAAGGTGAAGTCTGGAGGGTGAATCAGAAGAAGTAGAAGAAGGAGAAGGAGAAGGTCTAGTCTGGAGGGTGAATCAGAAGAAGTAGACGAAGGAGAAGGAGAAGGTGAAGTCTGGAGGTGAATCAGAAGAAGCAGATGAAGGAGAAGGAGAAGTTAAAGTCTGGAGGGTGAATCAGAAGAAGTAGAAGGAGAAGGAGAAGTTGAAGTCTGGAGGGTCAATCAGAAGAAACAGAAGAAGGAGAAGGAGAAGGTGAAGTCTGGAGGGTGAATCACAAGAAGCAGAAGAAGGAGAAGGAGAAGATGAAGTCTGGAGGGTGAATCAGAAGAGGTAGAAGAAGGAGAAGGAGAAGGTGAGGTCTGGAGGGTGAATCAGAAGAAGCATAAGAAGGAGAAGGAGAAGGTGAAGTCTGAAGGGTGAATCAGAAGAAGCAGAAGAAGGAGAGGGAGAAGGTGAAGTCTGGAGGGTGAATCAGAAGAAGCAGAATAAGGAGAAGGAGAAGGTGAAGTCTGGAGGGTGAATCAGCAGAAGCAGAAGAAGGAGAAGGAGAAGGTGAAGTCTGGAGGGTGAATCAGAAGAAGTAGAAGAAGGAGAAGGAGAAGGTGAAGTCTGGAGGGTGAATCAGAAGAAGTAGAAGAAGGAGAAGGAGAAGGTGAAGTCTGGAGGGTGAATTAGAAGAAGCAGAAGAAGGAGAAGGAGAAGGTGAAGTCTGGAGGGTGAATCAGAAGAAGCAGAAGAAGGAGAAGGAGAAGGTGAAGTCTGGAGGGTGAAGCAGAAGAAGCAGAAGAAGGAGAAGGAGAAGGTGAAGTCTGGAGGGCGAAGCAGAAGAAGCCGAAGAAGGAGAAGGAGAAGGTGAAGTCTGGAGGGTGAAGCAGAAGAAGCAGAAGTTGGAGAAGGAGAAGGTGAAGTCAGGAGGGTGAATCAGAAGAAGTAGAAGAAGGAGAAGGAGAAGGTGAAGTCTGGAGGGTGAATCAGAAGGAGTAGAAGAAGGAGAAGGAGAAGGTGAAGTCTGGAGGGTGAATCAGAAGAAGTAGAAGAAGGAGAAGGAGAAGGTGAAGTCTGGAGGGTGAATCAGAAGAAGCAGAAGAAGGAGAAGGAGAAGGTGAAGTCAGGAGGGAGAAGCAGAAGAAGTAGAAGAAGGAGAAGGAGAAGGTGAAGTCTGGAGGGTGAATCAGAAGAAGTAGAAGAAGGAGAAGGAGAAGGTGAAGTCTGGAGGTTGAATCAGAAGAAGTAGAAGAAGGAGAAGGAGAAGGTGAAGTCTGGAGGGTGAATCAGAAGAAGCAAAAGAAGGAGAAGGAGAAGGTGAAGTCTGGAGGGTGAATCAGAAGAAGTAGAAGAAGGAGAAGGAGAAGGTCTAGTCTGGAGGGTGAATCAGAAGAAGTAGACGAAGGAGAAGGAGAAGGTGAAGTCTGGAGGTGAATCAGAAGAAGCAGATGAAGGAGAAGGAGAAGTTAAAGTCTGGAGGGTGAATCAGAAGAAGTAGAAGGAGAAGGAGAAGGTGAAGTCTGGAGGGTCAATCAGAAGAAACAGAAGAAGGAGAAGGAGAAGGTGAAGTCTGGAGGGTGAATCACAAGAAGCAGAAGAAGGAGAAGGAGAAGATGAAGTCTGGAGGGTGAATCAGAAGAGGTAGAAGAAGGAGAAGGAGAAGGTGAGGTCTGGAGGGTGAATCAGAAGAAGCATAAGAAGGAGAAGGAGAAGGTGAAGTCTGAAGGGTGAATCAGAAGAAGCAGAAGAAGGAGAGGGAGAAGGTGAAGTCTGGAGGGTGAATCAGAAGAAGCAGAATAAGGAGAAGGAGAAGGTGAAGTCTGGAGGGTGAATCAGCAGAAGCAGAAGAAGGAGAAGGAGAAGGTGAAGTCTGGAGGGTGAATCAGAAGAAGT
The DNA here is from genome assembly GCF_052327205.1 of Somniosus microcephalus. NCBI lineage: Eukaryota > Metazoa > Chordata > Chondrichthyes > Squaliformes > Somniosidae > Somniosus > Somniosus microcephalus. Next base: position 84,095 of record NW_028225889.1, read on the forward strand.
AGAAGAAGGAGAAGGAGAAGGTGAAGTCTGGAGGGTGAATCAGAAGAAGTAGAAGAAGGAGAAGGAGAAGGTGAAGTCTGGAGGGTGAATTAGAAGAAGCAGAAGAAGGAGAAGGAGAAGGTGAAGTCTGGAGGGTGAATCAGAAGAAGCAGAAGAAGGAGAAGGAGAAGATGAAGTCTGGAGGGTGAATCAGAAGAAGTAGAAGAAGGAGAAGGAGAAGTTGAAGTCTGGAGGGTGAATCAGAAGAAGCAGAAGAAGGAGAAGGAGAAGGTGAAGTCTGGAGGGTGAATCAGAAGAAGCAGAAGAAGGAGAAGGAGAAGGTGAAGTCTGGAGGGTGAATCAGAAGAAGCAGAATAAGGAGAAGGAGAAGGTGAAGTCTGGAGGGTGAATCAGAAGAAGCAGAAGAAGGAGAAGGAGAAGGTGAAGTCTGGAGGGTGAATCAGAAGAAGTAGAAGAAGGAGAAGGAGAAGGTGAAGTCTGGAGGGTGAAGCAGAAGAAGTAGAAGAAGGAGAAGGAGAAGGTGAAGTCAGGAGGGTGAAGTAGAAGAAGGAGAAGGAGAAGGTGAAGTCAGGAGGGTGAATCAGAAGAAGCAGAAGAAGGAGAAGGAGAAGGTGAAGTCTGGAGGGTGAATCAGAAGAATCAGAAGAAGGAGAAGGAGAAGGTAAAGTCTAGAGGGTGAATCAGAAGAAGCAGAAGAAAGAGAAGGAGAAGGTGAAGTCTGGAGGGTGAAGCAGAAGAAGCAGAAGAAGGAGAAGGAGAAGGTGAAGACTGGAGGGTGAATCAGAAGAAGTAGAAGAAGGAGAAGGAGAAGGTGAAGTCTGGAGGGTGAATCAGAAGAAGTAGAAGAAGGAGAAGGAGAAGGTGAAGTCTGGAGGGTGAATCAGAAGAAGCAGAAGAAGGAGAAGGAGAAGGTGAAGCCTGGAGGGTGAATCAGATGAACCAGAAGAAGGAGAAGGAGAAGATGAAGTCTGGAGGGTGAATCAGAAGAAGAGAAGAAGGAGAAGGAGAAGGTGAGGTCTGGAGGGTGAATCAGAAGAAGCAGAAGAAGGAGAAGGAGAAGGTGAAGTCTGGAGGGTGAATCAGAAGAAGCAGAAGAAGGAGAAGTAGAAGGTGAAGTCTGGAGGGTGAATCAGAAGAAGTAGAAGAAGGAGAAGGAGAAGGTGAAGTCTGGAGGGTGAATCAGAAGAAGTAGAAGAAGGAGAAGGAGAAGGTGAAGTCTGGAGGGTGAATCAGAAGAAGCAGAATAAGGAGAAGGAGAAGGTGAAGTCTGGAGGGTGAATCAGAAGAAGTAGAAGAAGGAGAAGGAGAAGGTGAAGTCTGGAGGGTGAATCAGAAGAAGTAGAAGAAGGAGAAGGAGAAGGTGAAGTCTGGAGGGTGAATCAGAAGAAGCAGAAGAAGGAGAAGGAGAAGGTGAAGCCTGGAGGGTGAATCAGATGAAGCAGAAGAAGGAGAAGGAGAAGATGAAGTCTGGAGGGTGAATCAGAAGAAGAGAAGAAGGAGAAGGAGAAGGTGAGGTCTGGAGGGTGAATCAGAAGAAGCAGAAGAAGGAGAAGGAGAAGGTGAAGTCTGGAGGGTGAATCAGAAGAAGCAGAAGAAGGAGAAGTAGAAGGTGAAGTCTGGAGGGTGAATCAGAAGAAGTAGAAGAAGGAGAAGGAGAAGGTGAAGTCTGGAGGGTGAATCAGAAGAAGTAGAAGAAGGAGAAGGAGAAGGTGAAGTCTGGAGGGTGAATCAGAAGAAGTAGAAGAAGGAGAAGGAGAAGGTGAAGTCTGGAGGGTGAATCAGAAGAAGCAGAAGAAGGAGAAGGAGAAGGTGAAGTCAGGAGGGTGAAGCAGAAGAAGCAGAAGAAGGAGAAGGAGAAGGTGAAGTCTGGAGGGTGAAGCAGAAGAAGCAGAACAAGGAGAAGGAGAAGGTGAAGTCTGGAGTGCGAAGCAGAAGAAGCAGAAGAAGGAGAAGGAGAAGGTGAAGTCTGGAGGGTGAAGCAGAAGAAGCAGAAGAAGGAGAAGGAGAAGGTGAAGTCTGGAGGGTGAATCAGAAGAAGTAGAAGAAGGAGAAGGAGAAGGTGAAGTCAGGAGGGTGAAGCAGAAGAAGCAGAAGAAGGAGAAGGAGAAGGTGAAGTCTGGAGGGTGAAGCAGAAGAAGCAGAAGAAGGAGAAGGAGAAGGTGAAGTCTGGAGGGTGAAGCAGAAGAAGCAGAAGGTGAAGGAGAAGGTGAAGTCAGGATGGTGAATCAGAAGAAGTAGAAGAAGGAGAAGGAGAAGGTGAGGTTTGGAGGGTGAATCAGAAGAAGTAGAAGAAGGAGAAGGAGAAGGTGAAGTCTGGAGGGTGAATCAGAAGAAGTAGAAGAAGGAGAAGGAGAAGGTGAAGTCTGGAGGGTGAATCAGAAGAAGCAGAAGAAGGAGAAGGAGAAGGTGAAGTCTGGAGGGAGAAGCAGAAGAAGTAGAAGAAGGAGAAGGAGAAGGTGAAGTCTGGAGGGTGAATCAGAAGAAGTAGAAGAAGGAGAAGGAGAAGGTGAAGTCTGGAGAGTGAATCAGAAGAAGTAGAAGAAGGAGAAGGAGAAGGTGAAGTCTGGAGGGTGAATCAGAAGAAGCAGAAGAAGGAGAAGGAGAAGGTGAAGTCTGGAGGGTGAATCAGAAGAAGTAGAAGAAGGAGAAGGAGAAGGTGTCGTCTGGAGGGTGAATCAGAAGAAGTAGACGAAGGAGAAGGAGAAGGTGAAGTCTGGAGGGTGAATCAGAAGAAGCAGAAGAAGGAGAAGGAGAAGGTGAAGTCTGGAGGGTGAATCAGAAGAAGCAGAAGAAGGAGAAGGAGAAGGTGATGTCTGGAGGGTGAATCAGAAGAAGCAGTAGAAGGAGAAGGAGAAGGTGAAGTCTGGAATGTGAATCAGAAGAAGCAGAAGAAGGAGAAGGAGAAGGTGAAGTCTGGAGGGTGAATCAGAAGAAGCAGAAGAAGGAGAAGGAGAAGGTGAAGTCTGGAGTGTGAATCAGAAGAAGCAGAAGAAGTAGAAGGAGAAGGTGAAGTCTGGAGGATGAATCAGAAGAAGTAGAAGAAGGAGAAGGAGAAGGTGAAGTCTGGAGGGTGAATCAGAAGAAGCAGAAGAAGGAGAAGGAGAAGGTGAAGTCAGGATGGTGAATCAGAAGAAGCAGAAGAAGGAGAAGGAGAAGGTGAAGTCTGGAGGGTGAATCAGAAGAAGCAGAAGAAGGAGAAGGTGAAGGTGAAGTCTGGAGGGAGAAGCAGAAGAAGTAGAAGAAGGAGAAGGAGAAGGTGAAGTCTGGAGGGTGAATCAGAAGAAGTAGAAGAAGGAGAAGGAGAAGGTGAAGTCTGGAAGGTGAATCAGAAGAAGTAGAAGAAGGAGAAGGAGAAGGTGAAGTCAGGGGGGTGAAGCAGAAGAAGTAGAAGAAGGAGAAGGAGAAGGTGAAGTCAGGAGGGTGAAGCAGAAGAAGCAGAAGAAGGAGAAGGAGAAGGTGAAGTCTGGAGGGCGCAGCAGAAGAAGCAGAAGAAGGAGAAGGAGAAGGTGAAGTCTGGAGGGTGAATCAGAAGAAGCAGAAGAAGGAGAAGGAGAAGGTGAAGTCAGGATGGTGAATCAGAAGAAGCAGAAGAAGGAGAAGGAGAAGGTGAAGTCTGGAGGGTGAATCAGAAGAAGCAGAAGAAGGAGAAGGAGAAGGTGAAGTCTGGAGGGAGAAGCAGAAGAAGTAGAAGAAGGAGAAGGAGAAGATGAAGTCTGGAGGGTGAATCAGAAGAAGCAGAAGAAGGAGAAGGAGAAGGTGAAGTTAGGAGGATGAATCAGAAGAAGCAGAAGAAGGAGAAGAAGAAGGTGAAGTCAGGGGGGTGAAGCAGAAGAAGTAGAAGAAGGAGAAGGAGAAGGTGAAGTCAGGAGGGTGAAGCAGAAGAAGCAGAAGAAGGAGAAGGAGAAGGTGAAGTCTGGAGGGCGCAGCAGAAGAAGCAGAAGAATTAGAAGGAGAAGGTGAAGTCTGGAGGGTGAAGCAGAAGAAGCAGAAGAAGGAGAAGGAGAAGGTGAAGTCTGCAGGGTGAATCAGAAGAAGTAGAAGAAGGAGAAGGAGAAGGTGAAGTCAGGAGGGTGAAGCAGAAGAAGCAGAAGAAGGAGAAGGAGAAGGTGAAGTCTGGAGGGCGAAGCAGAAGAAGCCGAAGAAGGAGAAGGAGAAGGTGAAGTCTGGAGGGTGAAGCAGAAGAAGCCGAAGAAGGAGAAGGAGAAGGTGAAGTCTGGAGGGTGAATCAGAAGAAGCAGAAGAAGGAGAAGGAGAAGGTGAAGTCAGGAGGGAGAAGCAGAAGAAGTAGAAGAAGGAGAAGGAGAAGGTGAAGTCTGGAGGGTGAATCAGAAGAAGTAGAAGAAGGAGAAGGAGAAGGTGAAGTCTGGAGGGTGAATCAGAAGAAGCAAAAGAAGGAGAAGGAGAAGATGAAGTCTGGAGGGTGAATCAGAAGAAGTAGACGAAGGAGAAGGAGAAGGTGAAGTCTGGAGGTGAATCAGAAGAAGCAGATGAAGGAGAAGGAGAAGTTAAAGTCTGGAGGGTGAATCAGAAGAAGTAGAAGGAGAAGGAGAAGGTGAAGTCTGGAGGGTCAATCAGAAGAAGCAGAAGAAGGAGAAGGAGAAGGTGAAGTCTGGAGGGTGAATCAGAAGAAGCAGAAGAAGGAGAAGGAGAAGGTGAAGTCTGGAGGGTGAACCAGAAGAAGTAGAAGAAGGAGAAGGAGAAGGCGAAGTCTGGAGGGTGAATCAGAAGAAGCAGAAGAAGGAGAAGGAGAAGGTGAAGTCTGGAGAGTGAATCAGAAGAAGTAGAAGAAGGAGAAGGAGAAGGTGAAGTCTGGAGGTTGAATCAGAAGAAGTAGAAGCAGGAGAAGGAGAAGGTGAAGTCTGGAGGGTGAATCAGAAGAAGCAAAAGAAGGAGAAGGAGAAGGTGAAGTCTGGAGGGTGAATCAGAGGAAGTAGACGAAGGAGAAGGAGAAGGTGAAGTCTGGAGGGTGAATCAGAAGAAGCAGAAGAAGGAGAAGGAGAAGGTGAAGTCTGGAGGGTGAATCAGAAGAAGCAGAAGAAGGAGAAGGAGAAGGTGAAGTCTGGAGGGTGAATCAGAAGAAGCAGTAGAAGGAGAAGGAGAAGGTGAAGTCTGGAATGTGAATCAGAAGAAGCAGAAGAAGGAGAAGGAGAAGGTGAAGTCTGGAGGGTGAATCAGAAGAAGCAGAAGAAGGAGAAGGAGAAGGTGAAGTCTGGAGTGTGAATCAGAAGAAGCAGAAGAAGTAGAAGGAGAAGGTGAAGTCTGGAGGGTGAATCAGAAGAAGTAGAAGAAGGAGAAGGAGAAGGTGAAGTCTGGAGGGTGAATCAGAAGAAGCAGAAGAAGGAGAAGGAGAAGGTGAAGTCAGGATGGTGAATCAGAAGAAGCAGAAGAAGGAGAAGGAGAAGGTGAAGTCTGGAGGGTGAATCAGAAGAAGCAGAAGAAGGAGAAGGAGAAGGTGAAGTCTGGAGGGAGAAGCAGAAGAAGTAGAAGAAGGAGAAGGAGAAGGTGAAGTCTGGAGGGTGAATCAGAAGAAGTAGAAGAAGGAGAAGGAGAAGGTGAAGTCTGGAAGGTGAATCAGAAGAAGTAGAAGAAGGAGAAGGAGAAGGTGAAGTCAGGGGGGTGAAGCAGAAGAAGTAGAAGAAGGAGAAGGAGAAGGTGAAGTCAGGAGGGTGAAGCAGAAGAAGCAGAAGAAGGAGAAGGAGAAGGTGAAGTCTGGAGGGTGAAGCAGAAGAAGCAGAAGAAGGAGAAGGAGAAGGTGAAGTCTGGAGGGTGAATCAGATGAAGTAGATAAGGAGAAGGAGAAGGTGAAGTCAGGAGGGTGAAGCAGAAGAAGCAGAAGAAGGAGAAGGAGAAGGTGAAGTCTGGAGGGTGAAGCAGAAGAAGCAGAAGAAGGAGAAGGAGAAGGTGAAGTCAGGAGGGTGAATCAGAAGAAGTAGAAGAAGGAGAAGGAGAAGGTGAAGTCTGGAGGGTGAATCAGAAGGAGTAGAAGAAGGAGAAGGAGAAGGTGAAGTCTGGAGGGTGAATCAGAAGAAGTAGAAGAAGGAGAAGGAGAAGGTGAAGTCTGGAGGGTGAATCAGAAGAAGCAGAAGAAGGAGAAGGAGAAGGTGAAGTCAGGAGGGAGAAGCAGAAGAAGTAGAAGAAGGAGAAGGAGAAGGTGAAGTCTGGAGGGTGAATCAGAAGAAGTAGAAGAAGGAGAAGGAGAAGGTGAAGTCTGGAGGTTGAATCAGAAGAAGTAGAAGAAGGAGAAGGAGAAGGTGAAGTCTGGAGGGTGAATCAGAAGAAGCAAAAGAAGGAGAAGGAGAAGGTGAAGTCTGGAGGGTGAATCAGAAGAAGTAGAAGAAGGAGAAGGAGAAGGTCTAGTCTGGAGGGTGAATCAGAAGAAGTAGACGAAGGAGAAGGAGAAGGTGAAGTCTGGAGGTGAATCAGAAGAAGCAGATGAAGGAGAAGGAGAAGTTAAAGTCTGGAGGGTGAATCAGAAGAAGTAGAAGGAGAAGGAGAAGGTGAAGTCTGGAGGGTCAATCAGAAGAAGCAGAAGAAGGAGATGGAGAAGGTGAAGTCTGGAGGGAGAAGCAGAAGAAGTAGAAGAAGGAGAAGGAGAAGGTGAAGTCTGGAGGGTGAATCAGAAGAAGCAGAAGAAGGAGAAGGAGAAGGTGAAGTCAGGAGGGAGAAGCAGAAGAAGTAGAAGAAGGAGAAGGAGAAGGTGAAGTCTGGAGGGTGAATCAGAAGAAGTAGAAGAAGGAGAAGGAGAAGGTCTAGTCTGGAGGGTGAATCAGAAGAAGTAGACGAAGGAGAAGGAGAAGGTGATGTCTGGAGGTGAATCAGAAGAAGCAGAAGAAGGAGAAGGAGAAGGTGAAGTCTGGAGGGAGAAGCAGAAGAAGTAGAAGAAGGAGAAGGAGAAGGTGAAGTCTGGAGGGTGAATCAGAAGAAGTAGAAGAAGGAGAAGGAGAAGGTGAAGTCTGGAAGGTGAATCAGAAGAAGTAGAAGAAGGAGAAGGAGAAGGTGAAGTCAGGGGGGTGAAGCAGAAGAAGTAGAAGAAGGAGAAGGAGAAGGTGAAGTCAGGAGGGTGAAGCAGAAGAAGCAGAAGAAGGAGAAGGAGAAGGTGAAGTCTGGAGGGCGCAGCAGAAGAAGCAGAAGAAGGAGAAGGAGAAGGTGAAGTCTGGAGGGTGAATCAGAAGAAGCAGAAGAGGGAGAAGGAGAAGGTGAAGTCAGGATGGTGAATCAGAAGAAGCAGAAGAAGGAGAAGGAGAAGGTGAAGTCTGGAGGGTGAATCAGAAGAAGCAGAAGAAGGAGAAGGAGAAGGTGAAGTCTGGAGGGAGAAGCAGAAGAAGTAGAAGAAGGAGAAGGAGAAGATGAAGTCTGGAGGGTGAATCAGAAGAAGCAGAAGAAGGAGAAGGAGAAGGTGAAGTTAGGAGGATGAATCAGAAGAAGCAGAAGAAGGAGAAGAAGAAGGTGAAGTCAGGGGGTTGAAGCAGAAGAAGTAGAAGAAGGAGAAGAAGAAGGTGAAGTCAGGAGGGTGAAGCAGAAGAAGCAGAAGAAGGAGAATGAGAAGGTGAAGTCTGGAGGGCGCAGCAGAAGAAGCAGAAGAAGGAGAAGAAGAAGGTGAAGTCTGGAGGGTGAAGCAGAAGAAGCAGAAGAAGGAGAAGGAGAAGGTGAAGTCTGCAGGGTGAATCAGAAGAAGTAGAAGAAGGAGAAGGAGAAGGTGAAGTCAGGAGGGTGAAGCAGAAGAAGGAGAAGGAGAAGGTGAAGTCTGGAGGGTGAAGCAGAAGAAGCAGAAGAAGGAGAAGGAGAAGGTGAAGTCTGGAGGGCGAAGCAGAAGAAGCCGAAGAAGGAGAAGGAGAAGGTGAAGTCTGGAGGGTGAAGCAGAAGAAGCAGAAGAAGGAGAAGGAGAAGGTGAAGTCTGGAGGGTGAATCAGATGAAGTAGATAAGGAGAAGGAGAAGGTGAAGTCAGGAGGGTGAAGCAGAAGAAGCAGAAGAAGGAGAAGGAGAAGGTGAAGTCTGGAGGGTGAATCAGAAGAAGTAGAAGAAGGAGAAGGAGAAGGTGAAGTCAGGAGGGTGAAGCAGAAGAAGCAGAAGAAGGAGAAGGAGAAGGTGAAGTCTGGAGGGTGAAGCAGAAGAAGCAGAAGAAGGAGAAGGAGAAGGTGAAGTCTGGAGGGCGAAGCAGAAGAAGCCGAAGAAGGAGAAGGAGAAGGTGAAGTCTGGAGGGTGAAGCAGAAGAAGCAGAAGAAGGAGAAGGAGAAGGTGAAGTCTGGAGGGTGAATCAGAAGAAGCAGAAGAAGGAGAAGGAGAAGGTGAAGTCAGGATGGTGAATCAGAAGAAGCAGAAGAAGGAGAAGGAGAAGGTGAAGTCTGGAGGGTGAATCAGAAGAAGCAGAAGAAGGAGAAGGAGAAGGTGAAGTCTGGAGGGAGAAGCAGAAGAAGTAGAAGAAGGAGAAGGAGAAGATGAAGTCTGGAGGGTGAATCAGAAGAAGCAGAAGAAGGAGAAGGAGAAGGTGAAGTTAGGAGGATGAATCAGAAGAAGCAGAAGAAGGAGAAGAAGAAGGTGAAGTCAGGGGGGTGAAGCAGAAGAAGTAGAAGAAGGAGAAGGAGAAGGTGAAGTCAGGAGGGTGAAGCAGAAGAAGCAGAAGAAGGAGAAGGAGAAGGTGAAGTCTGGAGGGCGCAGCAGAAGGAGCAGAAGAAGGAGAAGGAGAAGGTGAAGTCTGGAGGGTGAAGCAGAAGAAGCAGAAGAAAGAGAAGGAGAAGGTGAAGTCTGCAGGTTGAATCAGAAGAAGTAGAAGAAGGAGAAGGAGAAGGTGAAGTCAGGAGGGTGAAGCAGAAGAAGCAGAAGAAGGAGAAGGAGAAGGTGAAGTCTGGAGGGTGAAGCAGAAGAAGCAGAAGAAGGAGAAGGAGAAGGTGAAGTCTGGAGGGCGAAGCAGAAGAAGCCGAAGAAGGAGAAGGAGAAGGTGAAGTCTGGAGGGTGAAGCAGAAGAAGCAGAAGAAGGAGAAGGAGAAGGTGAAGTCTGGAGGGTGAATCAGATGAAGTAGATAAGGAGAAGGAGAAGGTGAAGTCAGGAGGGTGAAGCAGAAGAAGCAGAAGAAGGAGAAGGAGAAGGTGAAGTCTGGAGGGTGAAGCAGAAGAAGCAGAAGAAGGAGAAGGAGAAGGTGAAGTCAGGAGGGTGAATCAGAAGAAGTAGAAGAAGGAGAAGGAGAAGGTGAAGTCTGGAGGGTGAATCAGAAGAAGCAGAAGAAGGAGAAGGAGAAGGTGAAGTCTGGAGGGTGAATCAGAAGAAGCAGAAGAAGGAGAAGGAGAAGGTGAAGTCTGGAGGGTGAATCAGAAGAAGCAGAAGAAGGAGAAGGAGAAGGTGAAGTCTGGAGGGTGAATCAGAAGAAGCAGAATAAGGAGAAGGAGAAGGTGAAGTCTGGAGGGTGAATCAGAAGAAGCAGAAGAAGGAGAAGGAGAAGGTGAAGTCTGGAGGGTGAATCAGAAGAAGTAGAAGAAGGAGAAGGAGAAGGTGAAGTCTGGAGGGTGAAGCAGAAGAAGTAGAAGAAGGAGAAGGAGAAGGTGAAGTCAGGAGGGTGAAGTAGAAGAAGGAGAAGGAGAAGGTGAAGTCAGGAGGGTGAATCAGAAGAAGCAGAAGAAGGAGAAGGAGAAGGTGAAGTCTGGAGGGTGAATCAGAAGAATCAGAAGAAGGAGAAGGAGAAGGTAAAGTCTAGAGGGTGAATCAGAAGAAGCAGAAGAAAGAGAAGGAGAAGGTGAAGTCTGGAGGGTGAAGCAGAAGAAGCAGAAGAAGGAGAAGGAGAAGGTGAAGACTGGAGGGTGAATCAGAAGAAGTAGAAGAAGGAGAAGGAGAAGGTGAAGTCTGGAGGGTGAATCAGAAGAAGTAGAAGAAGGAGAAGGAGAAGGTGAAGTCTGGAGGGTGAATCAGAAGAAGCAGAAGAAGGAGAAGGAGAAGGTGAAGCCTGGAGGGTGAATCAGATGAACCAGAAGAAGGAGAAGGAGAAGATGAAGTCTGGAGGGTGATTCAGAAGAAGAGAAGAAGGAGAAGGAGAAGGTGAGGTCTGGAGGGTGAATCAGAAGAAGCAGAAGAAGGAGAAGGAGAAGGTGAAGTCTGGAGGGTGAATCAGAAGAAGCAGAAGAAGGAGAAGTAGAAGGTGAAGTCTGGAGGGTGAATCAGAAGAAGTAGAAGAAGGAGAAGGAGAAGGTGAAGTCTGGAGGGTGAATCAGAAGAAGTAGAAGAAGGAGAAGGAGAAGGTGAAGTCTGGAGGGTGAATCAGAAGAAGCAGAATAAGGAGAAGGAGAAGGTGAAGTCTGGAGGGTGAATCAGAAGAAGTAGAAGAAGGAGAAGGAGAAGGTGAAGTCTGGAGGGTGAATCAGAAGAAGTAGAAGAAGGAGAAGGAGAAGGTGAAGTCTGGAGGGTGAATCAGAAGAAGCAGAAGAAGGAGAAGGAGAAGGTGAAGCCTGGAGGGTGAATCAGATGAAGCAGAAGAAGGAGAAGGAGAAGATGAAGTCTGGAGGGTGAATCAGAAGAAGAGAAGAAGGAGAAGGAGAAGGTGAGGTCTGGAGGGTGAATCAGAAGAAGCAGAAGAAGGAGAAGGAGAAGGTGAAGTCTGGAGGGTGAATCAGAAGAAGCAGAAGAAGGAGAAGTAGAAGGTGAAGTCTGGAGGGTGAATCAGAAGAAGTAGAAGAAGGAGAAGGAGAAGGTGAAGTCTGGAGGGTGAATCAGAAGAAGTAGAAGAAGGAGAAGGAGAAGGTGAAGTCTGGAGGGTGAATCAGAAGAAGTAGAAGAAGGAGAAGGAGAAGGTGAAGTCTGGAGGGTGAATCAGAAGAAGCAGAAGAAGGAGAAGGAGAAGGTGAAGTCAGGAGGGTGAAGCAGAAGAAGCAGAAGAAGGAGAAGGAGAAGGTGAAGTCTGGAGGGTGAAGCAGAAGAAGCAGAACAAGGAGAAGGAGAAGGTGAAGTCTGGAGTGCGAAGCAGAAGAAGCAGAAGAAGGAGAAGGAGAAGGTGAAGTCTGGAGGGTGAAGCAGAAGAAGCAGAAGAAGGAGAAGGAGAAGGTGAAGTCTGGAGGGTGAATCAGAAGAAGTAGAAGAAGGAGAAGGAGAAGGTGAAGTCAGGAGGGTGAAGCAGAAGAAGCAGAAGAAGGAGAAGGAGAAGGTGAAGTCTGGAGGGTGAAGCAGAAGAAGCAGAAGAAGGAGAAGGAGAAGGTGAAGTCTGGAGGGTGAAGCAGAAGAAGCAGAAGGTGAAGGAGAAGGTGAAGTCAGGATGGTGAATCAGAAGAAGTAGAAGAAGGAGAAGGAGAAGGTGAGGTTTGGAGGGTGAATCAGAAGAAGTAGAAGAAGGAGAAGGAGAAGGTGAAGTCTGGAGGGTGAATCAGAAGAAGTAGAAGAAGGAGAAGGAGAAGGTGAAGTCTGGAGGGTGAATCAGAAGAAGCAGAAGAAGGAGAAGGAGAAGGTGAAGTCTGGAGGGAGAAGCAGAAGAAGTAGAAGAAGGAGAAGGAGAAGGTGAAGTCTGGAGGGTGAATCAGAAGAAGTAGAAGAAGGAGAAGGAGAAGGTGAAGTCTGGAGAGTGAATCAGAAGAAGTAGAAGAAGGAGAAGGAGAAGGTGAAGTCTGGAGGGTGAATCAGAAGAAGCAGAAGAAGGAGAAGGAGAAGGTGAAGTCTGGAGGGTGAATCAGAAGAAGTAGAAGAAGGAGAAGGAGAAGGTGTCGTCTGGAGGGTGAATCAGAAGAAGTAGACGAAGGAGAAGGAGAAGGTGAAGTCTGGAGGGTGAATCAGAAGAAGCAGAAGAAGGAGAAGGAGAAGGTGAAGTCTGGAGGGTGAATCAGAAGAAGCAGAAGAAGGAGAAGGAGAAGCTGAAGTCTGGAGGGTGAATCAGAAGAAGCAGTAGAAGGAGAAGGAGAAGGTGAAGTCTGGAATGTGAATCAGAAGAAGCAGAAGAAGGAGAAGGAGAAGGTGAAGTCTGGAGGGTGAATCAGAAGAAGCAGAAGAAGGAGAAGGAGAAGGTGAAGTCTGGAGTGTGAATCAGAAGAAGCAGAAGAAGTAGAAGGAGAAGGTGAAGTCTGGAGGATGAATCAGAAGAAGTAGAAGAAGGAGAAGGAGAAGGTGAAGTCTGGAGGGTGAATCAGAAGAAGCAGAAGAAGGAGAAGGAGAAGGTGAAGTCAGGATGGTGAATCAGAAGAAGCAGAAGAAGGAGAAGGAGAAGGTGAAGTCTGGAGGGTGAATCAGAAGAAGCAGAAGAAGGAGAAGGTGAAGGTGAAGTCTGGAGGGAGAAGCAGAAGAAGTAGAAGAAGGAGAAGGAGAAGGTGAAGTCTGGAGGGTGAATCAGAAGAAGTAGAAGAAGGAGAAGGAGAAGGTGAAGTCTGGAAGGTGAATCAGAAGAAGTAGAAGAAGGAGAAGGAGAAGGTGAAGTCAGGGGGGTGAAGCAGAAGAAGTAGAAGAAGGAGAAGGAGAAGGTGAAGTCAGGAGGGTGAAGCAGACGAAGCAGAAGAAGGAGAAGGAGAAGGTGAAGTCTGGAGGGCGCAGCAGAAGAAGCAGAAGAAGGAGAAGGAGAAGGTGAAGTCTGGAGGGTGAATCAGAAGAAGCAGAAGAAGGAGAAGGAGAAGGTGAAGTCAGGATGGTGAATCAGAAGAAGCAGAAGAAGGAGAAGGAGAAGGTGAAGTCTGGAGGGTGAATCAGAAGAAGCAGAAGAAGGAGAAGGAGAAGGTGAAGTCTGGAGGGAGAAGCAGAAGAAGTAGAAGAAGGAGAAGGAGAAGATGAAGTCTGGAGGGTGAATCAGAAGAAGCAGAAGAAGGAGAAGGAGAAGGTGAAGTTAGGAGGATGAATCAGAAGAAGCAGAAGAAGGAGAAGAAGAAGGTGAAGTCAGGGGGGTGAAGCAGAAGAAGTAGAAGAAGGAGAAGGAGAAGGTGAAGTCAGCAGGGTGAAGCAGAAGAAGCAGAAGAAGGAGAAGGAGAAGGTGAAGTCTGGAGGGCGCAGCAGAAGAAGCAGAAGAATTAGAAGGAGAAGGTGAAGTCTGGAGGGTGAAGCAGAAGAAGCAGAAGAAGGAGAAGGAGAAGGTGAAGTCTGCAGGGTGAATCAGAAGAAGTAGAAGAAGGAGAAGGAGAAGGTGAAGTCAGGAGGGTGAAGCAGAAGAAGCAGAAGAAGGAGAAGGAGAAGGTGAAGTCTGGAGGGCGAAGCAGAAGAAGCCGAAGAAGGAGAAGGAGAAGGTGAAGTCTGGAGGGTGAAGCAGAAGAAGCCGAAGAAGGAGAAGGAGAAGGTGAAGTCTGGAGGGTGAATCAGAAGAAGCAGAAGAAGGAGAAGGAGAAGGTGAAGTCAGGAGGGAGAAGCAGAAGAAGTAGAAGAAGGAGAAGGAGAAGGTGAAGTCTGGAGGGTGAATCAGAAGAAGTAGAAGAAGGAGAAGGAGAAGGTGAAGTCTGGAGGGTGAATCAGAAGAAGCAAAAGAAGGAGAAGGAGAAGATGAAGTCTGGAGGGTGAATCAGAAGAAGTAGAAGAAGGAGAAGGAGAAGGTCTAGTCTGGAGGGTGAATCAGAAGAAGTAGACGAAGGAGAAGGAGAAGGTGAAGTCTGGAGGTGAATCAGAAGAAGCAGATGAAGGAGAAGGAGAAGTTAAAGTCTGGAGGGTGAATCAGAAGAAGTAGAAGGAGAAGGAGAAGGTGAAGTCTGGAGGGTCAATCAGAAGAAGCAGAAGAAGGAGAAGGAGAAGGTGAAGTCTGGAGGGTGAATCAGAAGAAGCAGAAGAAGGAGAAGGAGAAGGTGAAGTCTGGAGGGTGAACCAGAAGAAGTAGAAGAAGGAGAAGGAGAAGGCGAAGTCTGGAGGGTGAATCAGAAGAAGCAGAAGAAGGAGAAGGAGAAGGTGAAGTCTGGAGAGTGAATCAGAAGAAGTAGAAGAAGGAGAAGGAGAAGGTGAAGTCTGGAGGTTGAATCAGAAGAAGTAGAAGCAGGAGAAGGAGAAGGTGAAGTCTGGAGGGTGAATCAGAAGAAGCAAAAGAAGGAGAAGGAGAAGGTGAAGTCTGGAGGGTGAATCAGAGGAAGTAGACGAAGGAGAAGGAGAAGGTGAAGTCTGGAGGGTGAATCAGAAGAAGCAGAAGAAGGAGAAGGAGAAGGTGAAGTCTGGAGGGTGAATCAGAAGAAGCAGAAGAAGGAGAAGGAGAAGGTGAAGTCTGGAGGGTGAATCAGAAGAAGCAGTAGAAGGAGAAGGAGAAGGTGAAGTCTGGAATGTGAATCAGAAGAAGCAGAAGAAGGAGAAGGAGAAGGTGAAGTCTGGAGGGTGAATCAGAAGAAGCAGAAGAAGGAGAAGGAGAAGGTGAAGTCTGGAGTGTGAATCAGAAGAAGCAGAAGAAGTAGAAGGAGAAGGTGAAGTCTGGAGGGTGAATCAGAAGAAGTAGAAGAAGGAGAAGGAGAAGGTGAAGTCTGGAGGGTGAATCAGAAGAAGCAGAAGAAGGAGAAGGAGAAGGTGAAGTCAGGATGGTGAATCAGAAGAAGCAGAAGAAGGAGAAGGAGAAGGTGAAGTCTGGAGGGTGAATCAGAAGAAGCAGAAGAAGGAGAAGGAGAAGGTGAAGTCTGGAGGGAGAAGCAGAAGAAGTAGAAGAAGGAGAAGGAGAAGGTGAAGTCTGGAGGGTGAATCAGAAGAAGTAGAAGAAGGAGAAGGAGAAGGTGAAGTCTGGAAGGTGAATCAGAAGAAGTAGAAGAAGGAGAAGGAGAAGGTGAAGTCAGGGGGGTGAAGCAGAAGAAGTAGAAGAAGGAGAAGGAGAAGGTGAAGTCAGGAGGGTGAAGCAGAAGAAGCAGAAGAAGGAGAAGGAGAAGGTGAAGTCTGGAGGGTGAAGCAGAAGAAGCAGAAGAAGGAGAAGGAGAAGGTGAAGTCTGGAGGGTGAATCAGATGAAGTAGATAAGGAGAAGGAGAAGGTGAAGTCAGGAGGGTGAAGCAGAAGAAGCAGAAGAAGGAGAAGGAGAAGGTGAAGTCTGGAGGGTGAAGCAGAAGAAGCAGAAGAAGGAGAAGGAGAAGGTGAAGTCAGGAGGGTGAATCAGAAGAAGTAGAAGAAGGAGAAGGAGAAGGTGAAGTCTGGAGGGTGAATCAGAAGGAGTAGAAGAAGGAGAAGGAGAAGGTGAAGTCTGGAGGGTGAATCAGAAGAAGTAGAAGAAGGAGAAGGAGAAGGTGAAGTCTGGAGGGTGAATCAGAAGAAGCAGAAGAAGGAGAAGGAGAAGGTGAAGTCAGGAGGGAGAAGCAGAAGAAGTAGAAGAAGGAGAAGGAGAAGGTGAAGTCTGGAGGGTGAATCAGAAGAAGTAGAAGAAGGAGAAGGAGAAGGTGAAGTCTGGAGGTTGAATCAGAAGAAGTAGAAGAAGGAGAAGGAGAAGGTGAAGTCTGGAGGGTGAATCAGAAGAAGCAAAAGAAGGAGAAGGAGAAGGTGAAGTCTGGAGGGTGAATCAGAAGAAGTAGAAGAAGGAGAAGGAGAAGGTCTAGTCTGGAGGGTGAATCAGAAGAAGTAGACGAAGGAGAAGGAGAAGGTGAAGTCTGGAGGTGAATCAGAAGAAGCAGATGAAGGAGAAGGAGAAGTTAAAGTCTGGAGGGTGAATCAGAAGAAGTAGAAGGAGAAGGAGAAGGTGAAGTCTGGAGGGTCAATCAGAAGAAGCAGAAGAAGGAGATGGAGAAGGTGAAGTCTGGAGGGAGAAGCAGAAGAAGTAGAAGAAGGAGAAGGAGAAGGTGAAGTCTGGAGGGTGAATCAGAAGAAGCAGAAGAAGGAGAAGGAGAAGGTGAAGTCAGGAGGGAGAAGCAGAAGAAGTAGAAGAAGGAGAAGGAGAAGGTGAAGTCTGGAGGGTGAATCAGAAGAAGTAGAAGAAGGAGAAGGAGAAGGTCTAGTCTGGAGGGTGAATCAGAAGAAGTAGACGAAGGAGAAGGAGAAGGTGATGTCTGGAGGTGAATCAGAAGAAGCAGAAGAAGGAGAAGGAGAAGGTGAAGTCTGGAGGGAGAAGCAGAAGAAGTAGAAGAAGGAGAAGGAGAAGGTGAAGTCTGGAGGGTGAATCAGAAGAAGTAGAAGAAGGAGAAGGAGAAGGTGAAGTCTGGAAGGTGAATCAGAAGAAGTAGAAGAAGGAGAAGGAGAAGGTGAAGTCAGGGGGGTGAAGCAGAAGAAGTAGAAGAAGGAGAAGGAGAAGGTGAAGTCAGGAGGGTGAAGCAGAAGAAGCAGAAGAAGGAGAAGGAGAAGGTGAAGTCTGGAGGGCGCAGCAGAAGAAGCAGAAGAAGGAGAAGGAGAAGGTGAAGTCTGGAGGGTGAATCAGAAGAAGCAGAAGAGGGAGAAGGAGAAGGTGAAGTCAGGATGGTGAATCAGAAGAAGCAGAAGAAGGAGAAGGAGAAGGTGAAGTCTGGAGGGTGAATCAGAAGAAGCAGAAGAAGGAGAAGGAGAAGGTGAAGTCTGGAGGGAGAAGCAGAAGAAGTAGAAGAAGGAGAAGGAGAAGATGAAGTCTGGAGGGTGAATCAGAAGAAGCAGAAGAAGGAGAAGGAGAAGGTGAAGTTAGGAGGATGAATCAGAAGAAGCAGAAGAAGGAGAAGAAGAAGGTGAAGTCAGGGGGTTGAAGCAGAAGAAGTAGAAGAAGGAGAAGAAGAAGGTGAAGTCAGGAGGGTGAAGCAGAAGAAGCAGAAGAAGGAGAATGAGAAGGTGAAGTCTGGAGGGCGCAGCAGAAGAAGCAGAAGAAGGAGAAGAAGAAGGTGAAGTCTGGAGGGTGAAGCAGAAGAAGCAGAAGAAGGAGAAGGAGAAGGTGAAGTCTGCAGGGTGAATCAGAAGAAGTAGAAGAAGGAGAAGGAGAAGGTGATGTCAGGAGGGTGAAGCAGAAGAAGGAGAAGGAGAAGGTGAAGTCTGGAGGGTGAAGCAGAAGAAGCAGAAGAAGGAGAAGGAGAAGGTGAAGTCTGGAGGGCGAAGCAGAAGAAGCCGAAGAAGGAGAAGGAGAAGGTGAAGTCTGGAGGGTGAAGCAGAAGAAGCAGAAGAAGGAGAAGGAGAAGGTGAAGTCTGGAGGGTGAATCAGATGAAGTAGATAAGGAGAAGGAGAAGGTGAAGTCAGGAGGGTGAAGCAGAAGAAGCAGAAGAAGGAGAAGGAGAAGGTGAAGTCTGGAGGGTGAATCAGAAGAAGTAGAAGAAGGAGAAGGAGAAGGTGAAGTCAGGAGGGTGAAGCAGAAGAAGCAGAAGAAGGAGAAGGAGAAGGTGAAGTCTGGAGGGTGAAGCAGAAGAAGCAGAAGAAGGAGAAGGAGAAGGTGAAGTCTGGAGGGCGAAGCAGAAGAAGCCGAAGAAGGAGAAGGAGAAGGTGAAGTCTGGAGGGTGAAGCAGAAGAAGCAGAAGAAGGAGAAGGAGAAGGTGAAGTCTGGAGGGTGAATCAGAAGAAGCAGAAGAAGGAGAAGGAGAAGGTGAAGTCAGGATGGTGAATCAGAAGAAGCAGAAGAAGGAGAAGGAGAAGGTGAAGTCTGGAGGGTGAATCAGAAGAAGCAGAAGAAGGAGAAGGAGAAGGTGAAGTCTGGAGGGAGAAGCAGAAGAAGTAGAAGAAGGAGAAGGAGAAGATGAAGTCTGGAGGGTGAATCAGAAGAAGCAGAAGAAGGAGAAGGAGAAGGTGAAGTTAGGAGGATGAATCAGAAGAAGCAGAAGAAGGAGAAGAAGAAGGTGAAGTCAGGGGGTGAAGCAGAAGAAGTAGAAGAAGGAGAAGGAGAAGGTGAAGTCAGGAGGGTGAAGCAGAAGAAGCAGAAGAAGGAGAAGGAGAAGGTGAAGTCTGGAGGGCGCAGCAGAAGGAGCAGAAGAAGGAGAAGGAGAAGGTGAAGTCTGGAGGGTGAAGCAGAAGAAGCAGAAGAAAGAGAAGGAGAAGGTGAAGTCTGCAGGTTGAATCAGAAGAAGTAGAAGAAGGAGAAGGAGAAGGTGAAGTCAGGAGGGTGAAGCAGAAGAAGCAGAAGAAGGAGAAGGAGAAGGTGAAGTCTGGAGGGTGAAGCAGAAGAAGCAGAAGAAGGAGAAGGAGAAGGTGAAGTCTGGAGGGCGAAGCAGAAGAAGCCGAAGAAGGAGAAGGAGAAGGTGAAGTCTGGAGGGTGAAGCAGAAGAAGCAGAAGAAG
This sequence comes from Somniosus microcephalus, assembly GCF_052327205.1. Classification (NCBI taxonomy): domain Eukaryota; kingdom Metazoa; phylum Chordata; class Chondrichthyes; order Squaliformes; family Somniosidae; genus Somniosus; species Somniosus microcephalus. Next base: position 102,133 of record NW_028225889.1, read on the forward strand.
GAGAAGGAGAAGGTGAAGTCTGGAGGGTGAATCAGATGAAGTAGATAAGGAGAAGGAGAAGGTGAAGTCAGGAGGGTGAAGCAGAAGAAGCAGAAGAAGGAGAAGGAGAAGGTGAAGTCTGGAGGGTGAAGCAGAAGAAGCAGAAGAAGGAGAAGGAGAAGGTGAAGTCAGGAGGGTGAATCAGAAGAAGTAGAAGAAGGAGAAGGAGAAGGTGAAGTCTGGAGGGTGAATCAGAAGAAGCAGAAGAAGGAGAAGGAGAAGGTGAAGTCAGGAGGGTGAAGCAGAAGAAGCAGAAGAAGGAGAAGGAGAAGGTGAAGTCTGGAGGGTGAAGCAGAAGAAGCAGAAGAAGGAGAAGGAGAAGGTGAAGTCTGGAGTGCGAAGCAGAAGAAGCAGAAGAAGGAGAAGGAGAAGGTGAAGTCTGGAGGGTGAAGCAGAAGAAGCAGAAGAAGGAGAAGAAGAAGGTGAAGTCTGTAGGGTGAATCAGAAGAAGTAGAAGAAGGAGAAGGAGAAGGTGAAGTCAGGAGGGTGAAGCAGAAGAAGCAGAAGAAGGAGAAGGAGAAGGTGAAGTCTGGAGGGTGAAGCAGAAGAAGCAGAAGAAGGAGAAGGAGAAGGTGAAGTCTGGAGGTTGAAGCAGAAGAAGCAGAAGGTGAAGGAGAAGGTGAAGTCAGGATGGTGAATCAGAAGAAGTAGAAGAAGGAGAAGGAGAAGGTGAAGTTTGGAGGGTGAATCAGAAGAAGTAGAAGAAGGAGAAGGAGAAGGTGAAGTCTGGAGGGTGAATCAGAAGAAGTAGAAGAAGGAGAAGGAGAAGGTGAAGTCTGGAGGGTGAATCAGAAGAAGCAGAAGAAGGAGAAGGAGAAGGTGAAGTCTGGAGGGAGAAGCAGAAGAAGTAGAAGAAGGAGAAGGAGAAGGTGAAGTCTGGAGGGTGAATCAGAAGAAGTAGAAGAAGGAGAAGGAGAAGGTGAAGTCTGGAGGGTGAATCAGAAGAAGTAGAAGAAGGAGAAGGAGAAGGTGAAGTCTGGAGGGTGAATCAGAAGAAGCAGAAGAAGGAGAAGGAGAAGGTGAAGTCTGGAGGGTGAATCAGAAGAAGTAGAAGAAGGAGAAGGAGAAGGTGTCGTCTGGAGGGTGAATCAGAAGAAGTAGACGAAGGAGAAGGAGAAGGTGAAAGTCTGGAGGGTGAATCAGAAGAAGCAGAAGAAGGAGAAGGAGAAGGTGAAGTCTGGAGGGTGAATCAGAAGAAGCAGAAGAAGGAGAAGGAGAAGGTGAAGTCTGGAGGGTGAATCAGAAGAAGCAGTAGAAGGAGAAGGAGAAGGTGAAGTCTGGAATGTCAATCAGAAGAAGCAGAAGAAGGAGAAGGAGAAGGTGAAGTCTGGAGGGTGAAGCAGAAGAAGCAGAAGAAGGAGAAGGAGAAGGTGAAGTCTGGAGTGTGAATCAGAAGAAGCAGAAGAAGTAGAAGGAGAAGGTGAAGTCTGGAGGGTGAATCAGAAGAAGTAGAAGAAGGAGAAGGAGAAGGTGAAGTCTGGAGGGTGAATCAGAAGAAGCAGAAGAAGGAGAAGGAGAAGGTGAAGTCAGGATGGTGAATCAGAAGAAGCAGAAGAAGGAGAAGGAGAAGGTGAAGTCTGGAGGGTGAATCAGAAGAAGTAGAAGAAGGAGAAGGAGAAGGTGAAGTCTGGAAGGTGAATCAGAAGAAGTAGAAGAAGGAGAAGGAGAAGGTGAAGTCAGGGGGGTGAAGCAGAAGAAGCAGAAGAAGGAGAAGGAGAAGGTGAAGTCAGGAGGGTGAAGCAGAAGAAGCAGAAGAAGGAGAAGGAGAAGGTGAAGTCTGGAGGGTGAAGCAGAAGAAGCAGAAGAAGGAGAAGGAGAAGGTGAAGTCTGGAGTGTGAATCAGAAGAAGCAGAAGAAGTAGAAGGAGAAGGTGAAGTCTGGAGGGTGAATCAGAAGAAGTAGAAGAAGGAGAAGGAGAAGGTGAAGTCTGGAGGGTGAATCAGAAGAAGCAGAAGAAGGAGAAGGAGAAGGTGAAGTCAGGATGGTGAATCAGAAGAAGCAGAAGAAGGAGAAGGAGAAGGTGAAGTCTGGAGGGTGAATCAGAAGAAGTAGAAGAAGGAGAAGGAGAAGGTGAAGTCTGGAAGGTGAATCAGAAGAAGTAGAAGAAGGAGAAGGAGAAGGTGAAGTCAGGGGGGTGAAGCAGAAGAAGCAGAAGAAGGAGAAGGAGAAGGTGAAGTCAGGAGGGTGAAGCAGAAGAAGCAGAAGAAGGAAAAGGAGAAGGTGAAGTCTGGAGGGCGCAGCAGAAGAAGCAGAAGAAGGAGAAGGAGAAGGTGAAGTCTGGAGGGTGAATCAGAAGAAGCAGAAGAAGGAGAAGGAGAAGGTGAAGTCAGGATGGTGAATCAGAAGAAGCAGAAGAAGGAGAAGGAGAAGGTGAAGTCTGGAGGGTGAATCAGAAGAAGCAGAAGAAGGAGAAGGAGAAGGTGAAGTCTGGAGGGAGAAGCAGAAGAAGTAGAAGAAGGAGAAGGAGAAGATGAAGTCTGGAGGGTGAATCAGAAGAAGCAGAAGAAGCAGAAGGAGAAGGTGAAGTTAGGAGGATGAATCAGAAGAAGCAGAAGAAGGAGAAGAAGAAGGTGAAGTCAGGGGGGTGAAGCAGAAGAAGTAGAAGAAGGAGAATGAGAAGGTGAAGTCAGGAGGGTGAAGCAGAAGAAGCAGAAGAAGGAGAAGGAGAAGGTGAAGTCTGGAGGGCGCAGCAGAAGAAGCAGAAGAAGGAGAAGGAGAAGGTGAAGTCTGGAGGGTGAAGCAGAAGAAGCAGAAGAAGGAGAAGGAGAAGGTGAAGTCTGCAGGGTGAATCAGAAGAAGTAGAAGAAGGAGAAGGAGAAGGTGAAGTCAGGAGGGTGAAGCAGAAGAAGGAGAAGGAGAAGGTGAAGTCTGGAGGGTGAAGCAGAAGAAGCAGAAGAAGGAGAAGGAGAAGGTGAAGTCTGGAGGGCGAAGCAGAAGAAGCCGAAGAAGGAGAAGGAGAAGGTGAAGTCTGGAGGGTGAAGCAGAAGAAGCAGAAGAAGGAGAAGGAGAAGGTGAAGTCTGGAGGGTGAATCAGATGAAGTAGATAAGGAGAAGGAGAAGGTGAAGTCAGGAGGGTGAAGCAGAAGAAGCAGAAGAAGGAGAAGGAGAAGGTGAAGTCTGGAGGGTGAAGCAGAAGAAGCAGAAGAAGGAGAAGGAGAAGGTGAAGTCAGGAGGGTGAATCAGAAGAAGTAGAAGAAGGAGAAGGAGAAGGTGAAGTCTGGAGGGTGAATCAGAAGGAGTAGAAGAAGGAGAAGGAGAAGGTGAAGTCTGGAGGGTGAATCAGAAGAAGTAGAAGAAGGAGAAGGAGAAGGTGAAGTCTGGAGGGTGAATCAGAAGAAGCAGAAGAAGGAGAAGGAGAAGGTGAAGTCAGGAGGGAGAAGCAGAAGAAGTAGAAGAAGGAGAAGGAGAAGGTGAAGTCTGGAGGGTGAATCAGAAGAAGTAGAAGAAGGAGAAGGAGAAGGTGAAGTCTGGAGGTTGAATCAGAAGAAGTAGAAGAAGGAGAAGGAGAAGGTGCAGTCTGGAGGTTGAATCAGAAGAAGTAGAAGAAGGAGAAGGAGAAGGTGCAGTCTGGAGGGTGAATCAGAAGAAGCAAAAGAAGGAGAAGGAGAAGGTGAAGTCTGGAGGGTGAATCAGAAGAAGTAGACGAAGGAGAAGGAGAAGGTGAAGTCTGGAGGTGAATCAGAAGAAGCAGATGAAGGAGAAGGAGAAGTTAAAGTCTGGAGGGTGAATCAGAAGAAGTAGAAGGAGAAGGAGAAGGTGAAGTCTGGAGGGTCAATCAGAAGAAGCAGAAGAAGGAGAAGGAGAAGGTGAAGTCTGGAGGGTGAATCAGAAGAAGCATAAGAAGGAGAAGGAGAAGGTGAAGTCTGGAGGGTGAACCAGAAGAAGTAGAAGAAGGAGAAGGAGAAGGCGAAGTCTGGAGGGTGAATCAGAAGAAGCAGAAGAAGGAGAAGGAGAAGGTGAAGTCTGGAGGGTGAATCACAAGAAGCAGAAGAAGGAGAAGGAGAAGATGAAGTCTGGAGGGTGAATCAGAAGAAGTAGAAGAAGGAGAAGGAGAAGTTGAAGTCTGGAGGGTGAATCAGAAGAAGCAGAAGAAGGAGAAGGAGAAGGTGAAGTCTGGAGGGTGAATCAGAAGAAGCAGAAGAAGGAGAAGGAGAAGGTGAAGTCTGGAGGGTGAATCAGAAGAAGCAGAATAAGGAGAAGGAGAAGGTGAAGTCTGGAGGGTGAATCAGAAGAAGCAGAAGAAGGAGAAGGAGAAGGTGAAGTCTGGAGGGTGAATCAGAAGAAGTAGAAGAAGGAGAAGGAGGTGAAGTCTGGAGGGTGAAGCAGAAGAAGTAGAAGAAGGAGAAGGAGAAGGTGAAGTCAGGAGGGTGAATCAGAAGAAGTAGAAGAAGGAGAAGGAGAAGGTGAAGTCAGGAGGGTGAATCAGAAGAAGCAGAAGAAGGAGAAGGAGAAGGTGAAGTCTGGAGGGTGAATCAGAAGAATCAGAAGAAGGAGAAGGAGAAGGTAAAGTCTGGAGGGTGAATCAGAAGAAGCAGAAGAAAGAGAAGGAGAAGGTGAAGTCTGGAGGGTGAAGCAGAAGAAGCAGAAGAAGGAGAAGGAGAAGGTGAAGACTGGAGGGTGAATCAGAAGAAGTAGAAGAAGGAGAAGGAGAAGGTGAAGTCTGGAGGGTGAATCAGAAGAAGTAGAAGAAGGAGAAGGAGAAGGTGAAGTCTGGAGGGTGAATCAGAAGAAGCAGAAGAAGGAGAAGGAGAAGGTGAAGTCTGGAGGGTGAATCAGATGAAGCAGAAGAAGGAGAAGGAGAAGATGAAGTCTGGAGGGTGAATCAGAAGAAGAGAAGAAGGAGAAGGAGAAGGTGAGGTCTGGAGGGTGAATCAGAAGAAGCAGAAGAAGGAGAAGGAGAAGGTGAAGTCTGGAGGGTGAATCAGAAGAAGCAGAAGAAGGAGAAGTAGAAGGTGAAGTCTGGAGGGTGAATTAGAAGAAGTAGAAGAAGGAGAAGGAGAAGGTGAAGTCTGGAGGGTGAATCAGAAGAAGTAGAAGAAGGAGAAGGAGAAGATGAAGTCTGGAGGGTGAATCAGAAGAAGCAGAAGAAGGAGAAGGAGAAGGTGAAGTCTGGAGGGTGAATCAGAAGAAGTAGAAGAAGGAGAAGGAGAAGGTGAAGTCTGGAGGGTGAATCAGAAGAAGTAGAAGAAAGAGAAGGAGAAGATGAAGTCTGGAGGGTGAATCAGAAGAAGCAGAAGAAGGAGAAGGAGAAGGTGAAGTCTGGAGGGTGAATCAGAAGAGGCAGAAGAAGGAGAAGGAGAAGGAGAAGTCTGGAGGGTGAATCAGAAGAAGCAGAAGAAGGAGAAGAAGAAGGTGAAGTCTGGAGGGTGAATCAGAAGAAGCAGGATAAGGAGATGGAGAAGGTGAAGTCTGGAGGGTGAATCAGAAGAAGCAGAAGAAGGAGAAGGAGAAGGTGAAGTCTGGAGGGTGAATCAGAAGAAGTAGAAGAAGGAGAAGGAGAAGGTGAAGTCTGGAGGGTGAAGCAGAAGAAGCAGAAGAAGGAGAAGGAGAAGGTGAAGTCTGGAGGGTGAATCAGAAGAAGCAGGATAAGGAGAAGGAGAAGGTGAAGTCTGGAGGGTGAATCAGAAGAAGCAGAAGAAGGAGAAGGAGAAGGTGAAGTCTGGAGGGTGAATCAGAAGAAGTAGAAGAAGGAGAAGGAGAAGGTGAAGTCTGGAGGGTGAAGCAGAAGAAGTAGAAGAAGGAGAAGGAGAAGGTGAAGTCAGGAGGGTGAATCAGAAGAAGTAGAAGAAGGAGAAGGAGAAGGTGAAGTCAGGAGGGTGAATCAGAAGAAGCAGAAGAAAGAGAAGGAGAAGGTGAGGTCTGGAGGGTGAATCAGAAGAAGCAGAAGAAGGAGAAAGAGAAGGTGAAGTCTGGAGGGTGAATCAGAAGAAGCAGAAGAAAGAGAAGGAGAAGGTGAAGTCTGGAGGGTGAAGCAGAAGAAGCACAAGAAGGAGAAGGAGAAGGTGAAGACTGGAGGGTGAATCAGAAGAAGTAGAAGAAGGAGAAGGAGAAGGTGAAGTCTGGAGGGTGAATCAGAAGTAGCAGAAGAAGAAGAAGGAGAAGGTGAAGTCTGGAGGGTTAATCAGAAGAAGTAGAAGAAGGAGAAGGAGAAGGTGAGGTCTGGAGGGTGAATCAGAAGAAGCAGAAGAAGGAGAAGGAGAAGGTGAAGTCTGGCGGGTGAATCAGAAGAAGGAGAAGAAGGAGAAGGAGAAGGTGAAGTCTGGAGGGTGAATCAGAAGAAGCAGAAGAAGGAGAAGGAGAAGGTGAAGTCAGGAGAGTGAATCAGAAGAAGCAGAAGAAGGAGAAGGAGAAGTTGAAGTTAGGAGGGTGAATCAGAAGAAGCAGAAGAAGGAGAAGGAGAAGGTGAAGTCAGGGGTGTGAAGCAGAAGAAGTAGAAGAAGGACAAGGAGAAGGTGAAGTCAGGAGGGTGAAGCAGGAGAAGCAGAAGAAGGAGAAGGAGAAGGTGAAGTCTGGAGGGCGCTGCAGAAGAAGCAGTAGAAGGAGAAGGAGAAGGTGAAGTCTGGAGGGTGAAGCAGAAGAAGCAGAAGAAGGAGAAGGAGAAGGTGAAGTCTGGAGGGTGAATCAGAAGAAGTAGAAGAAGGAGAAGGAGAAGGTGAAGTCAGGAGGGTGAAGCAGAAGAAGCAGAAGAAGGAGAAGGAGAAGGTGAAGTCTGGAGGGTGAAGCAGAAGAAGCAGAAGAAGGAGAAGGAGAAGGTGAAGTCTGGAGTGCGAAGCAGAAGAAGCAGAAGAAGGAGAAGGAGAAGGTGAAGTCTGGAGGGTGAAGCAGAAGAAGCAGAAGAAGGAGAAGGAGAAGGTGAAGTCTGGAGGGTGAATCAGAAGAAGTAGAAGAAGGAGAAGGAGAAGGTGAAGTCAGGAGGGTGAAGCAGAAGAAGCAGAAAAGGAGAAGGAGAAGGTGAAGTCTGGAGGGTGAAGCAGAAGAAGCAGAAGAAGGAGAAGGAGAAGGTGAAGTCTGGAGGGTGAAGCAGAAGAAGCAGAAGGTGAAGGAGAAGGTGAAGTCAGGATGGTGAATCAGAAGAAGTAGAAGAAGGAGAAGGAGAAGTTGAAGTTTGGAGGGTGAATCAGAAGAAGTAGAAGAAGGAGAAGGAGAAGGTGAAGTCTGGAGGGTGAATCAGAAGAAGTAGAAGAAGGAGAAGGAGAAGGTGAAGTCTGGAGGGCGAATCAGAAGAAGCAGAAGAAGGAGAAGGAGAAGGTGAAGTCTGGAGGGTGAATCAGAAGAAGCAGAAGAAGGAGAAGGAGAAGGTGAAGTCTGGAGGGTGAATCAGAAGAAGCAGTAGAAGGAGAAGGAGAAGGTGAAGTCTGGAATGTGAATCAGAAGAAGCAGAAGAAGGAGAAGGAGAAGGTGAAGTCTGGAGGGTGAATCAGAAGAAGCAGAAGAAGGAGAAGGAGAAGGCGAAGTCTGGAGTGTGAATCAGAAGAAGCAGAAGAAGTAGAAGGAGAAGGTGAAGTCTGGAGGGTGAATCAGAAGAAGTAGAAGAAGGAGAAGGAGAAGGTGAAGTCTGGAGGGTGAATCAGAAGAAGCAGAAGAAGGAGAAGGAGAAGGTGAAGTCAGGATGGTGAATCAGAAGAAGCAGAAGAAGGAGAAGGAGAAGGTGAAGTCTGGAGGGTGAATCAGAAGAAGCAGAAGAAGGAGAAGGAGAAGGTGAAGTCTGGAGGGAGAAGCAGAAGAAGTAGAAGAAGGAGAAGGAGAAGGTGAAGTCTGGAGGGTGAATCAGAAGAAGTAGAAGAAGGAGAAGGAGAAGGTGAAGTCTGGAAGGTGAATCAGAAGAAGTAGAAGAAGGAGAAGGAGAAGGTGAAGTCTGTAGGGTGAATCAGAAGAAGCAGAAGAAGGAGAAGGAGAAGGTGAAGTATGGAGGGTGTATCAGAAGAAGTAGAAGAAGGAGAAGGGGAAGGTGTAGTCTGGAGAGTGAATCAGAAGAAGTAGACGAAGGAGAAGGAGAAGGTGAAGTCTGGAGGGTGAGTCAGAAGAAGCAGAAGAAGGAGAAGGAGAAGGTGAAGTCTGGCGGGTGAATCAGAAGAAGTAGAAGAAGGAGAAGGAGAAGGTGAAGTCTGGAGGATGAATCAGAAGAAGCAGAAGAAGGAGAAGGAGAAGGTGATGTCTGGAGGGTGAATCAGAAGAAGCAGAAAAAGGAGAAGGAGAAGGTGAAGTCTGGAGGGTGAATCAGAAGAAGCAGAAGAAGGAGAAGGAGAAGGTGATGTCTGGAGGGTGAATCAGAAGAAGCAGAAGAAGTAGAAGGAGAAGGTGAAGTCTGGAGGGTGAATCAGAAGAAGTAGAAGAAGGAGAAGGAGAAGGTGAAGTCTGGAGGGTGAATCTGAAGAAGCAGAAGAAGGAGAAGGAGAAGGTGAAGTCAGGAGGGTGAATCAGTAGAAGCAGAAGAAGGAGAAGGAGACGGTGAAGTCTGGAGGGTGAATCAGAAGAAGCAGAAGAAGGAGAAGGAGAAGGTGAAGTCTGGAGGGTGAATCAGAAGAAGTAGAAGAAGGAGAAGGAGAAGGTGAAGTCTGGAGGGTGAAGTAGAAGAAGTAGAAGAAGGAGAAGGAGAAGGTGAAGTCAGGAGGGTGAATCAGAAGAAGTAGAAGAAGGAGAAGGAGAAGGTGAAGTCTGGAGGGTGAATCAGAAGAATCAGAAGAAGGAGAAGGAGAAGGTGAAGTCTGGAGGGTGAATCAGAAGAAGTAGAAGAAGGAGAAGGAGAAGGTGAAGTCTGGAGGGTGAATCAGAAGAAGTAGAAGTAGGAGAAGGAGAAGGTGAAGTCTGGAGGGTGAATCAGAAGAAGCAGAAGAAGGAGAAGGAGAAGGTGAAGTCTGGAGGGTGAATCAGAAGAAGCAGAAGAAGGAGAAGGAGAAGATGAAATCTGGAGGGTGAATCAGAAGAAGAAGAAGTAGGAGAAGGAGAAGGTGAGGTCTGGAGGGTGAAGCAGAAGAAGCAGAAGAAGGAGAAGGAGAAGGTGAAGTCTGGAGGGTGAAGCAGAAGAAGGAGAAGAAGGTGAAGGAGAAGTTGAAGTCAGGAGGGTGAATCAGAAGAAGTAGAAGAAGGAGAAGGAGAAGGTGAAGTCTGGAGGGTGAATCAGAAGAAGTAGAAGAAGGAGAAGGAGAAGGTGAAGTCTGGAGGGTGAATCAGAAGAAGTAGAAGAAGGAGAAGGAGAAGGTGAAGTCTGGAGGGTGAATCAGAAGAAGCAGAAGAAGGAGAAGGAGAAGGTGAAGTCTGGAGGGAGAAGCAGAAGAAGTAGAAGAAGGAGAAGGAGAAGATGAAGTCTGGAGGGTGAATCAGAAGAAGTAGAAGAAGGAGAAGGAGAAGGTGAAGTCTGGAGGGTGAATCAGAAGAAGTAGAAGAAGGAGAAGGAGAAGGTGAAGTCTGGAGGGTGAATCAGAAGAAGCAGAAGAAGGAGAAGGAGAAGGTGAAGTCTGGAGGGTGAATCAGAAAAAGTAGAAGAAGGAGAAGGAGAAGGTGTAGTCTGGAGGGTGAATCAGAAGAAGTAGACGAAGGAGAAGGAGAAGGTGAAGTCTGGAGGGTGAAACAGAAGAAGCAGAAGAAGGAGAAGGAGAAGGTGAAGTCTGGAGGGTGAATCAGAAGAAGCAGAAGAAGGAGAAGGAGAAGGTGAAGTCTGGAGGGTGAATCAGAAGAAGCAGCAGAAGGAGAAGGAGAAGGTGAAGTCTGGAGGGTGAATCAGAAGAAGCAGAAGAAGGAGAAGGAGAAGGTGAAGTCTGGAGGGTGAATCAGAAGAAGCAGAAGAAGGAGAAGGAGAAGGTGAAGTCTGGAGGGAGAAGCAGAAGAAGTAGAAGAAGGAGAAGGAGAAGGTGAAGTCTGGAGGGTGAATCAGAAGAAGTAGAAGAAGGAGAAGGAGAAGGTGAAGTCTGGAGGGTGAATCAGAAGAAGTAGAAGAAGGAGAAGGTGAAGTCTGGAGGGTGAATCAGAAGAAGCAGAAGAAGGAGAAGGAGAAGGTGAAGTCTGGAGGGTGTTTCAGAAGAAGTAGAAGAAGGAGAAGGGGAAGGTGTAGTCTGGAGAGTGAATCAGAAGAAGTAGACGAAGGAGAAGGAGAAGGTGAAGTCTGGAGGGTGAATCAGAAGAAGCAGAAGAAGGAGAAGGAGAAGGTGAAGTCTGGAGGGTGAATCAGAAGAAGCAGAAGAAGGAGAAGGAGACGGTGAAGTCTGGATGGTGAATCAGAAGAAGCAGAAGAAGGAGAAGGAGAAGGTGAAGTCTGGAGGGTGAATCAGAAGAAGTAGAAGAAGGAGAAGGAGAAGGTGAAGTCTGGAGGGTGAAGCAGAAGAAGTAGAAGAAGCAGAAGGAGAAGGTGAAGTCAGGAGGGTGAATCAGAAGAAGTAGAAGAAGGAGAAGGAGAAGGTGAAGTCTGGAGGGTGAATCAGAAGAATCAGAAGAAGGAGAAGGAGAAGGTGAAGTCTGGAGGGTGAATCAGAAGAAGTAGAGGAAGGAGAAGGAGAAGGTGAAGTCTGGAGGGTGAATCAGAAGAAGTAGAAGTAGGAGAAGGAGAAGGTGAAATCTGGAGGGTGAATCAGAAGAAGAAGAAGTAGCAGAAGGAGAAGGTGAGGTCTGGAGGCTGAATCAGAAGAAGCAGAAGAAGGAGAAGGAGAAGGTGAAGTCTGGAGGGTGAATCAGAAGAAGCAGAAGAAGGAGAAGGAGAACGTGAAGTCAGGAGGGTGAAGCAGAAGAAGCAGAAGAAGGAGAAGGAGAAGGTGAAGTCTGGAGGGTGAAGCAGAAGAAGCAGAAGAAGGAGAAGGAGAACGTGAAGTCAGGAGGGTGAAGCAGAAGAAGCAGAAGAAGGAGAAGGAGAAGGTGAAGTCTGGAGGGTGAAGCAGAAGAAGCAGAAGAAGGAGAAGGAGAAGGTGAAGTCTGGAGGGTGAAGCAGAAGAAGCAGAAGAAGGAGAAGGAGAAGGTGAAGTCAGGAGGGTGAATCAGAAGAAGTAAAAAAAGGAGAAGGAGAAGGTGAAGTCTGGAGGGTGAATCAGAAGAAGTAGAAGAAGGAGAAGGAGAAGGTGATGTCTGGAGGGTGAATCAGAAGAAGCAGAAGAAGTAGAAGGAGAAGGTGAAGTCTGGAGGGTGAATCAGAAGAAGTAGAAGAAGGAGAAGGAGAAGGTGAAGTCTGGAGGGTGAATCTGAAGAAGCAGAAGAAGGAGAAGGAGAAGGTGAAGTCAGGAGGGTGAATCAGTAGAAGCAGAAGAAGGAGAAGGAGACGGTGAAGTCTGGAGGGTGAATCAGAAGAAGCAGAAGAAGGAGAAGGAGAAGGTGAAGTCTGGAGGGTGAATCAGAAGAAGTAGAAGAAGGAGAAGGAGAAGGTGAAGTCTGGAGGGTGAAGTAGAAGAAGTAGAAGAAGTAGAAGGAGAAGGTGAAGTCAGGAGGGTGAATCAGAAGAAGTAGAAGAAGGAGAAGGAGAAGGTGAAGTCTGGAGGGTGAATCAGAAGAATCAGAAGAAGGAGAAGGAGAAGGTGAAGTCTGGAGGGTGAATCAGAAGAAGTAGAAGAAGGAGAAGGAGAAGGTGAAGTCTGGAGGGTGAATCAGAAGAAGTAGAAGTAGGAGAAGGAGAAGGTGAAGTCTGGAGGGTGAATCAGAAGAAGCAGAAGAAGGAGAAGGAGAAGGTGAAGTCTGGAGGGTGAATCAGAAGAAGCAGAAGAAGGAGAAGGAGAAGATGAAATCTGGAGGGTGAATCAGAAGAAGAAGAAGTAGGAGAAGGAGAAGGTGAGGTCTGGAGGGTGAAGCAGAAGAAGCAGAAGAAGGAGAAGGAGAAGGTGAAGTCTGGAGGGTGAAGCAGAAGAAGGAGAAGAAGGTGAAGGAGAAGTTGAAGTCAGGAGGGTGAATCAGAAGAAGTAGAAGAAGGAGAAGGAGAAGGTGAAGTCTGGAGGGTGAATCAGAAGAAGTAGAAGAAGGAGAAGGAGAAGGTGAAGTCTGGAGGGTGAATCAGAAGAAGTAGAAGAAGGAGAAGGAGAAGGTGAAGTCTGGAGGGTGAATCAGAAGAAGCAAAAGAAGGAGAAGGAGAAGGTGAAGTCTGGAGGGAGAAGCAGAAGAAGTAGAAGAAGGAGAAGGAGAAGATGAAGTCTGGAGGGTGAATCAGAAGAAGTAGAAGAAGGAGAAGGAGAAGGTGAAGTCTGGAGGGTGAATCAGAAGAAGTAGAAGAAGGAGAAGGAGAAGGTGAAGTCTGGAGGGTGAATCAGAAGAAGCAGAAGAAGGAGAAGGAGAAGGTGAAGTCTGGAGGGTGAATCAGAAAAAGAAGAAGAAGGAGAAGGAGAAGGTGTAGTCTGGAGGGTGAATCAGAAGAAGTAGACGAAGGAGAAGGAGAAGGTGAAGTCTGGAGGGTGAAACAGAAGAAGCAGAAGAAGGAGAAGGAGAAGGTGAAGTCTGGAGGGTGAATTAGAAGAAGCAGAAGAAGGAGAAGGAGAAGGTGAAGTCTGGAGGGTGAATCAGAAGAAGCAGCAGAAGGAGAAGGAGAAGGTGAAGTCTGGAGGGTGAATCAGAAGAAGCAGAAGAAGGAGAAGGAGAAGGTGAAGTCTGGAGGGTGAATCAGAAGAAGCAGAAGAAGGAGAAGGAGAAGGTGAAGTCTGGAGGGAGAAGCAGAAGAAGTAGAAGAAGGAGAAGGAGAAGGTGAAGTCTGGAGGGTGAATCAGAAGAAGTAGAAGAAGGAGAAGGAGAAGGTGAAGTCTGGAGGGTGAATCAGAAGAAGTAGAAGAAGGAGAAGGTGAAGTCTGGAGGGTGAATCAGAAGAAGCAGAAGAAGGAGAAGGAGAAGGTGAAGTCTGGAGGGTGATTCAGAAGAAGTAGAAGAAGGAGAAGGGGAAGGTGTAGTCTGGAGAGTGAATCAGAAGAAGTAGACGAAGGAGAAGGAGAAGGTGAAGTCTGGAGGGTGAATCAGAAGAAGCAGAAGAAGGAGAAGGAGAAGGTGAAGTCTGGAGGGTGAATCAGAAGAAGCAGAAGAAGGAGAAGGAGACGGTGAAGTCTGGATGGTGAATCAGAAGAAGCAGAAGAAGGAGAAGGAGAAGGTGAAGTCTGGAGGGTGAATCAGAAGAAGTAGAAGAAGGAGAAGGAGAAGGTGAAGTCTGGAGGGTGAAGCAGAAGAAGTAGAAGAAGCAGAAGGAGAAGGTGAAGTCAGGAGGGTGAATCAGAAGAAGTAGAAGAAGGAGAAGGAGAAGGTGAAGTCTGGAGGGTGAATCAGAAGAATCAGAAGAAGGAGAAGGAGAAGGTGAAGTCTGGAGGGTGAATCAGAAGAAGTAGAGGAAGGAGAAGGAGAAGGTGAAGTCTGGAGGGTGAATCAGAAGAAGTAGAAGTAGGAGAAGGAGAAGGTGAAATCTGGAGGGTGAATCAGAAGAAGAAGAAGTAGCAGAAGGAGAAGGTGAGGTCTGGAGGCTGAATCAGAAGAAGCAGAAGAAGGAGAAGGTGAAGTCTGGAGGGTGAATCAGAAGAAGCAGAAGAAGGAGAAGGAGAACGTGAAGTCAGGAGGGTGAAGCAGAAGAAGCAGAAGAAGGAGAAGGAGAAGGTGAAGTCTGGAGGGTGAAGCAGAAGAAGCAGAAGAAGGAGAAGGAGAACGTGAAGTCAGGAGGGTGAAGCAGAAGAAGCAGAAGAAGGAGAAGGAGAAGGTGAAGTCTGGAGGGTGAAGCAGAAGAAGCAGAAGAAGGAGAAGGAGAAGGTGAAGTCTGGAGGGTGAAGCAGAAGAAGCAGAAGAAGGAGAAGGAGAAGGTGAAGTCAGGAGGGTGAATCAGAAGAAGTAAAAAAAGGAGAAGGAGAAGGTGAAGTCTGGAGGGTGAATCAGAAGAAGTAGAAGAAGGAGAAGGAGAAGGTGAAGTCTGGAGGGTGAATCAGAAAATGTAGAAGAAGGAGAAGGAGAAGGTGAAGTCTGGAGGGTGAATCAGAAGAAGCAGAAGAAGGGGAAGGAGAAGGTGAAGTCTGGAGGGAGAAGCAGAAGAAGTAGAAGAAGGAGAAGGAGAAGGTGAAGTCTGGAGGGTGAATCAGAAGAAGGAGAAGAAGGAGAAGGAGAAGGTGAAGTCTGGAGGGTGAATCAGAAGAAGTAGAAGAAAGAGAAGGAGAAGGTGAAGTCTGGAGGGTGAATCAGAAGAAGCAGAAGAAGGAGAAGGAGAAGGTGAAGTCTGGAGGGTGAATCAGAAGAAGTGGAAGAAGGAGAAGGAGAAGGTGTAGTCTGGAGGGTGAATCAGAAGAAGTAGACGAAGGAGAAGGAGAAGGTGAAGTCTGGAGGGTGAATCAGAAGTAGCAGAAGAAGGAGAAGGAGAAGGTGAAGTCTGGAGGGTGAATCAGAAGACGTAGAAGAAGGAGAAGGAGAAGGTGAAGTCTGGAGGGTGAATCAGAAGAAGCAGAAGAAGGAGAAGGAGAAGGTGAAGTCTGGAGGTTGAATCCGAAGAAGCAGAAGAAGGAGAAGGAGAAGTTGAAGTCTGGAGGGTGAATCAGAAGAAGCAGAAGAAGGAGAAGGAGAAGGTTAAGTCTGGAGGGTGATTCAGAAGAAGCAGAAGAAGTAGAAGGAGAAGGTGAAGTCTGGAGGGTGCATCAGAAGAAGTAGAAGAAGGAGAAGGAGAAGGTGAAGTCTGGAGGGTGAATCAGAAGAAGCAGAAGAAGGAGAAGGAGAAGGTGAAGTCTGGAGGGTGAATCAGAAGAAGCAGAAGAAGGAGATGGAGAAGGTGAAGACTGGAGGGTGAATCAGAAGAAGCAGAAGAAGGAGAAGGAGAAGGTGAAGTCTGGAGGGTGAATCAGAAGAAGTAGAAGAAGGAGAAGGAGAAGGCGAAGTCTGGAGGGTGAATCAGAAGAAGCAGAAGAAGGAGAAGGAGAAGGTGAAGTCTGGAGGGTGAATCAGAAGAAGCAGAAGAAGGAGAAGGAGAAGATGAAGTCTGCAGGGTGAATCAGAAGAAGTAGAAGAAGGAGAAGGAGAAGGTGAGGTCTGGAGGGTGAATCAGAAGAAGCAGAAGAAGGAGAAGGAGAAGGTGAAGTCTGAAGGGTGAATCAGAAGAAGTAGAAGAAGGAGAAGGAGAAGGTGAAGTCTGGAGGGTGAATCAGAAGAAGTAGAAGAAGGAGAAGGAGAAGGTGAAGTCTGGAGGGTGAATCAGAAGAAGCAGAAGAAGGAGAAGGAGAAGGTGATGTCTGGAGGGTGAATCAGAAGAAGCAGAAGGAGAAGGAGAAGATGAAGTCTGGAGGGTGAATCAGAAGAAGTAGAAGAAGGAGAAGGAGAAGGTGAAGTCTGGAGGGTGAATCAGAAGAAGCAGAAGAAGGAGAAGGAGAAGGTGAAGTCTGGAGGGTGAATCAGAAGAAGTAGAAGAAAGAGAAGGAGAAGGTGAAGTCTGGATGGTGAATCAGAAGAAGCAGAAGAAGGAGAAGGAGAAGGTGAAGTCTGGAGGGTGAATCAGAAGAAGTGGAAGAAGGAGAAGGAGAAGGTGTAGTCTGGAGGGTGAATCAGAAGAAGTAGACGAAGGAGAAGGAGAAGGTGAAGTCTGGAGGGTGAATCAGAAGAAGCAGAAGAAGGAGAAGGAGAAGGTGAAGTCTGGAGGGTGAATCAGAAGACGTAGAAGAAGGAGAAGGAGAAGGTGAAGTCTGGAGGGTGAATCAGAAGAAGCAGAAGAAGGAGAAGGAGAAGGTGAAGTCTGGAGGTTGAATCCGAAGAAGCAGAAGAAGGAGAAGGAGAAGTTGAAGTCTGGAGGGTGAATCAGAAGAAGCAGAAGAAGGAGAAGGAGAAGGTTAAGTCTGGAGGGTGATTCAGAAGAAGCAGAAGAAGTAGAAGGAGAAGGTGAAGTCTGGAGGGTGCATCAGAAGAAGTAGAAGAAGGAGAAGGAGAAGGTGAAGTCTGGAGGGTGAATCAGAAGAAGCAGAAGAAGGAGAAGGAGAAGGTGAAGTCTGGAGGGTGAATCAGAAGAAGCAGAAGAAGGAGATGGAGAAGGTGAAGACTGGAGGGTGAATCAGAAGAAGCAGAAGAAGGAGAAGGAGAAGGTGAAGTCTGGAGGGTGAATCAGAAGAAGTAGAAGAAGGAGAAGGAGAAGGCGAAGTCTGGAGGGTGAATCAGAAGAAGCAGAAGAAGGAGAAGGAGAAGGTGAAGTCTGGAGGGTGAATCAGAAGAAGCAGAAGAAGGAGAAGGAGAAGATGAAGTCTGGAGGGTGAATCAGAAGAAGTAGAAGAAGGAGAAGGAGAAGGTGAGGTCTGGAGGGTGAATCAGAAGAAGCAGAAGAAGGAGAAGGAGAAGGTGAAGTCTGAAGGGTGAATCAGAAGAAGTAGAAGAAGGAGAAGGAGAAGGTGAAGTCTGGAGGGTGAATCAGACGAAGTAGAAGAAGGAGAAGGAGAAGGTGAAGTCTGGAGGGTGAATCAGAAGAAGCAGAAGAAGGAGAAGGAGAAGGTGATGTCTGGAGGGTGAATCAGAAGAAGCAGAAGGAGAAGGAGAAGATGAAGTCTGGAGGGTGAATCAGAAGAAGTAGAAGAAGGAGAAGGAGAAGGTGAAGTCTGGAGGGTGAATCAGAAGAAGCAGAAGAAGGAGAAGGAGAAGGTGAAGTCTGGAGGGTGAAGCAGAAGATGCAGAAGAAGGAGAAGGAGAAGGTGAAGTCTGGAGGGTGAAT
This sequence comes from Somniosus microcephalus, assembly GCF_052327205.1. NCBI lineage: Eukaryota > Metazoa > Chordata > Chondrichthyes > Squaliformes > Somniosidae > Somniosus > Somniosus microcephalus. The sequence goes on from NW_028225889.1 coordinate 118,766, forward strand.
CAGAAGAAGTAGAATAAGGAGAAGGAGAAGGTGAAGTCTGGAGGGTGAATCAGAAGAAGCAGAAGAAGGAGAAGGAGAAGCTGAAGTCTGGAGGCTGAATCAGAAGAAGTAGAAGAAGTAGAAGGAGAAGGTGAAGTCTGGAGGGTGAAGCAGAAAAAGTAGAAGAAGGAGAAGGAGAAGGTGAAGTCAGTAGGGTGAATCAGAAGAAGTAGAAGAAGGAGAAGGAGAAGGTGAAGTCAGGAGGGTGAATCAGAAGAAGGAGAAGGAGAAGTTGAAGTCTGGAGGGTGAATCAGAAGAATCAGAAGAAGGAGAAGGAGAAGGTGAAGTCTGGAGGGTGAATCAGAAGAAGCAGAAGAAAGAGAAGGAGAAGGTGAAGTCTGGAGGGTGAAGCTGAAGAAGCAGAAGAAGGAGAAGGAGAAGGTGAAGGCTGGAGGGTGAATCAGAAGAAGTAGAAGAAGGAGAAGGAGAAGGTGAAGTCTGGAGGGTGAATCAGAAGAAGTAGAAGAAGGAGAAGGAGAAGGTGAAGTCTGGAGGGTGAATCAGAAGAAGCAGAAGAAGGAGAAGGAGAAGGTGAAGTCTGGAGGGTGAATCAGAAGAAGCAGAAGAAGAGAAGGAGAAGTTGAAGTCTGGAGGGTGAATCAGAAGAAGTAGAAGAAGGAGAATGAGAAGGTGAGGTCTAGAGGGTGAATCAGAAGAAGCAGAAGAAGGAGAAGGAGAAGGTGAAGTCTGGAGGGTGAATCAGAAGAAGCAGAAGAAGGAGAAGGAGAAGGTGAAGTCTGGAGGGTGAATCAGAAGAAGCAGAAGAAGGAGAAGGAGAAGGTGAAGTCAGGAGGGAGAATCAGAAGAAGCAGAAGAAGGAGAAGGAGAAGGTGAAGTTAGGAGGGTGAATCAGAAGAAGCAGAAGAAGGAGAAGGAGAAGGTGAAGTCTGGAGGGTGAATCAGAAGAAGTAGAAGAAGGAGAAGGAGAAGGTGAAGTCTGGAGGGTGAAGCAGAAGAAGTAGAAGAAGGAGAAGGAGAAGGTGAAGTCAGGAGGGTGAATCAGAAGAAGTAGAAGAAGGAGAAGGAGAAGGTGAAGTCAGGAGGGTGAATCAGAAGAAGGAGAAGGAGAAGTTGAAGTCTGGAGGGTGAATCAGAAGAATCAGAAGAAGGAGAAGGAGAAGGTGAAGTCTGGAGGGTGAATCAGAAGAAGCAGAAGAAAGAGAAGGAGAAGGTGAAGTCTGGAGGGTGAAGCTGAAGAAGCAGAAGAAGGAGAAGGAGAAGGTGAAGGCTGGAGGGTGAATCAGAAGAAGTAGAAGAAGGAGAAGGAGAAGGTGAAGTCTGGAGGGTGAATCAGAAGAAGTAGAAGAAGGAGAAGGAGAAGGTGAAGTCTGGAGGGTAAATCAGAAGAAGCAGAAGAAGGAGAAGGAGAAGGTGAAGTCTGGAGGGTGAATCAGAAGAAGCAGAAGAAGGAGAAGGAGAAGTTGAAGTCTGGAGGGTGAATCAGAAGAAGTAGAAGAAGGAGAAGGAGAAGGTGAGGTCTGGAGGGTGAATCAGAAGAAGCAGAAGAAGGAGAAGGAGAAGGTGAAGTCTGGAGGGTGAATCAGAAGAAGCAGAAGAAGGAGAAGGAGAAGGTGATGTCTGGAGGGTGAATCAGAAGAAGCAGAAGAAGGAGAAGGAGAAGGTGAAGTCAGGAGGGAGAATCAGAAGAAGCAGAAGAAGGAGAAGGAGAAGGTGAAGTCTGGAGGGTGAATCAGAAGAAGTAGAAGAAGGAGAAGGAGAAGGTGAAGTCTGGAGGGTGAATCAGAAGAAGCAGAAGAAGGAGAAGGAGAAGGTGATGTCTGGAGGGTGAATCAGAAGAAGCAGAAGGAGAAGGAGAAGATGAAGTCTGGAGGGTGAATCAGAAGAAGTAGAAGAAGGAGAAGGAGAAGGTGAAGTCTGGAGGGTGAATCAGAAGAAGCAGAAGAAGGAGAAGGAGAAGGTGAAGTCTGGAGGGTGAAGCAGAAGATGCAGAAGAAGGAGAAGGAGAAGGTGAAGTCTGGAGGGTGAATCAGAAGAAGCAGAATAAGGAGAAGGAGAAGGTGAAGTCTGGAGGGTGAATCAGAAGAAGCAGAAGAAGGAGAAGGAGAAGCTGAAGTCTGGAGGGTGAATCAGAAGAAGTAGAAGAAGGAGAAGGAGAAGGTGAAGTCTGGAGGGTGAAGCAGAAAAAGTAGAAGAAGGAGAAGGAGAAGGTGAAGTCAGTAGGGTGAATCAGAAGAAGTAGAAGAAGGAGAAGGAGAAGGTGAAGTCAGGAGGGTGAATCAGAAGAAGGAGAAGGAGAAGTTGAAGTCTGGAGGGTGAATCAGAAGAATCAGAAGAAGGAGAAGGAGAAGGTGAAGTCTGGAGGGTGTATCAGAAGAAGCAGAAGAAAGAGAAGGAGAAGGTGAAGTCTGGAGGGTGAAGCTGAAGAAGCAGAAGAAGGAGAAGGAGAAGGTGAAGGCTGGAGGGTGAATCAGAAGAAGTAGAAGAAGGAGAAGGAGAAGGTGAAGTCTGGAGGGTGAATCAGAAGAAGTAGAAGAAGGAGAAAGAGAAGGTGAAGTCTGGAGGGTGAATCAGAAGAAGCAGAAGAAGGAGAAGGAGAAGGTGAAGTCTGGAGGGTGAATCAGAAGAAGCAGAAGAAGTGAAGGAGAAGTTGAAGTCAGGAGGGTGAATCAGAAGAAGTAGAAGAAGGAGAAGGAGAAGGTGAGGTCTGGAGGGTGAATCAGAAGAAGCAGAAGAAGGAGAAGGAGAAGGTGAAGTCTGGAGGGTGAATCAGAAGAAGCAGAAGAAGGAGAAGGAGAAGGTGAAGTCTGGAGGGTGAATCAGAAGAAGCAGAAGAAGGAGAAGGAGAAGGTGAAGTCAGGAGGGAGATTCAGAAGAAGCAGAAGAAGGAGAAGGAGTAGGTGAAGTTAGGAGGGTGAATCAGAAGAAGCAGAAGAAGGAGAAGGAGAAGGTGAAGTCTGGAGGGTGAATCAGAAGAAGTAGAAGAAGGAGAAGGAGAAGGTGAAGTCTGGAGGGTGAAGCAGAAGAAGTAGAAGAAGGAGAAGGAGAAGGTGAAGTCAGGAGGGTGAATCAGAAGAAGTAGAAGAAGGAGAAGGAGAAGGTGAAGTCAGGAGGGTGAATCAGAAGAAGGAGAAGGAAAAGTTGAAGTCTGGAGGGTGAATCAGAAGAATCAGAAGAAGGAGAAGGAGAAGGTGAAGTCTGGAGGGTGAATCAGAAGAAGCAGAAGAAAGAGAAGGAGAAGGTGAAGTCTGGAGGGTGAAGCTGAAGAAGCAGAAGAAGGAGAAGGAGAAGGTGAAGGCTGGAGGGTGAATCAGAAGAAGTAGAATAAGGAGAAGGAGAAGGTGAAGTCTGGAGGGTGAATCAGAAGAAGTAGAAGAAGGAGAAGGAGAAGGTGAAGTCTGGAGGATGAATCAGAAGAAGCAGAAGAAGGAGAAGGAGAAGGTGAAGTCTGGAGGGTGAATCAGAAGAAGCAGAAGAAGGAGAAGGAGAAGTTGAAGTCTGGAGGGTGAATCAGAAGAAGTAGAAGAAGGAGAAGGAGAAGGTGAGGTCTGGAGGGTGAATCAGAAGAAGCAGAAGAAGGAGAAGGAGAAGGTGAAGTCTGGAGGGTGAATCAGAAGAAGCAGAAGAAGGAGAAGGAGAAGGTGAAGTCTGGAGGGTGAATCAGAAGAAGCAGAAGAAGGAGAAGGAAAAGGTGAAGTTAGGAGGGTGAATCAGAAGAAGCAGAAGAAGGAGAAGGAAAAGGTGAAGTTAGGAGGGTGAATCAGAAGAAGCAGAAGAAGGAGAAGGAGAAGGTGAAGTCTGGAGGGCGCTGCAGAAGAAGCAGAAGAAGGAGAAGGAGAAGGTGAAGTCTGGAGGGTGAAGCAGAAGAAGCAGAAGAAGGAGAAGGAGAAGGTGAAGTCTGGAGGGTGAATCAGAAGAAGTAGAAGAAGGAGAAGGAGAAGGTGAAGTCAGGAGGGTGAAGCAGAAGAAGCAGAAGAAGGAGAAGGAGAAGGTGAAGTCTGGAGGGTGAAGCAGAAGAAGTAGAAGAAGGAGAAGGAGAAGGTGAAGTCAGGAGGGAGAATCAGAAGAAGCAGAAGAAGGAGAAGGAGAAGGTGAAGTTAGGAGGGTGAATAAGAAGAAGCAGAAGAAGGAGAAGGAGAAGGTGAAGTCTGGAGGGTGAATCAGAAGAAGCAGAAGAAGGAGAAGGAGAAGGTGAAGTCTGGAGGGTGAATCAGAAGAAGCAGAAGAAGGAGAAGGAGAAGGTGAAGTCTGGAGGGTGAATAAGAAGAAGCAGAAGAAGGAGAAGGAGAAGGTGAAGTCTGGAGGGTGAATCAGAAGAAGCAGAAGAAGGAGAAGGAGAAGGTGAAGTCTGGAGGGTGAATCAGAAGAAGCAGAAGAAGGAGAAGGAGAAGGTGAAGTCTGGAGGGTGAATCAGAAGAAGCAGAAGAAGGAGAAGGAGAAGGTGAAGTCAGGAGGGAGAATCAGAAGAAGCAGAAGAAGGAGAAGGAAAAGGTGAAGTTAGGAGGGTGAATCAGAAGAAGCAGAAGAAGGAGAAGGAGAAGGTGAAGTCTGGAGGGCGCTGCAGAAGAAGCAGAAGAAGGAGAAGGAGAAGGTGAAGTCTGGAGGGTGAAGCAGAAGAAGCAGAAGAAGGAGAAGGAGAAGGTGAAGTCTGGAGGGTGAATCAGAAGAAGTAGAAGAAGGAGAAGGAGAAGGTGAAGTCAGGAGGGTGAAGCAGAAGAAGCAGAAGAAGGAGAAGGAGAAGGTGAAGTCTGGAGGGTGAAGCAGAAGAAGCAGAAGAAGGAGAAGGAGAAGGTGAAGTCTGGAGTGCAAAGCAGAAGAAGCAGAAGAAGGAGAAGGAGAAGGTGAAGTCTGGAGGGTGCAGCAGAAGAAGCAGAAGAAGGAGAAGGAGAAGGTGAAGTCTGGAGGGTGAATCAGAAGAAGTAGAAGAAGGAGAAGGAGAAGGTGAAGTCAGGAGGGTGAAGCAGAAGAAGCAGAAGAAGGAGAAGGAGAAGGTGAAGTCTGGAGGGTGAAGCAGAAGAAGCAGAAGAAGGAGAAGGAGAAGGTGAAGTCTGGAGGGTGAATCAGAAGAAGGAGAAGGAAAAGTTGAAGTCTGGAGGGTGAATCAGAAGAATCAGAAGAAGGAGAAGGAGAAGGTGAAGTCTGGAGGGTGAATCAGAAGAAGCAGAAGAAGGAGAAGGAGAAGGTGAAGTCTGGAGGGTGAATCAGAAGAAGCAGAAGAAGGAGAAGGAGAAGGTGAAGTCTGGAGGGTGAATCAGAAGAAGCAGAAGAAGGAGAAGGAGAAGGTGAAGTCAGGAGGGAGATTCAGAAGAAGCAGAAGAAGGAGAAGGAGTAGGTGAAGTTAGGAGGGTGAATCAGAAGAAGCAGAAGAAGGAGAAGGAGAAGGTGAAGTCTGGAGGGTGAATCAGAAGAAGTAGAAGAAGGAGAAGGAGAAGGTGAAGTCTGGAGGGTGAAGCAGAAGAAGTAGAAGAAGGAGAAGGAGAAGGTGAAGTCAGGAGGGTGAATCAGAAGAAGTAGAAGAAGGAGAAGGAGAAGGTGAAGTCAGGAGGGTGAATCAGAAGAAGGAGAAGGAAAAGTTGAAGTCTGGAGGGTGAATCAGAAGAATCAGAAGAAGGAGAAGGAGAAGGTGAAGTCTGGAGGGTGAATCAGAAGAAGCAGAAGAAAGAGAAGGAGAAGGTGAAGTCTGGAGGGTGAAGCTGAAGAAGCAGAAGAAGGAGAAGGAGAAGGTGAAGGCTGGAGGGTGAATCAGAAGAAGTAGAATAAGGAGAAGGAGAAGGTGAAGTCTGGAGGGTGAATCAGAAGAAGTAGAAGAAGGAGAAGGAGAAGGTGAAGTCTGGAGGATGAATCAGAAGAAGCAGAAGAAGGAGAAGGAGAAGGTGAAGTCTGGAGGGTGAATCAGAAGAAGCAGAAGAAGGAGAAGGAGAAGTTGAAGTCTGGAGGGTGAATCAGAAGAAGTAGAAGAAGGAGAAGGAGAAGGTGAGGTCTGGAGGGTGAATCAGAAGAAGCAGAAGAAGGAGAAGGAGAAGGTGAAGTCTGGAGGGTGAATCAGAAGAAGCAGAAGAAGGAGAAGGAGAAGGTGAAGTCTGGAGGGTGAATCAGAAGAAGCAGAAGAAGGAGAAGGAGAAGGTGAAGTCAGGAGGGAGAATCAGAAGAAGCAGAAGAAGGAGAAGGAAAAGGTGAAGTTAGGAGGGTGAATCAGAAGAAGCAGAAGAAGGAGAAGGAGAAGGTGAAGTCTGGAGGGCGCTGCAGAAGAAGCAGAAGAAGGAGAAGGAGAAGGTGAAGTCTGGAGGGTGAAGCAGAAGAAGCAGAAGAAGGAGAAGGAGAAGGTGAAGTCTGGAGGGTGAATCAGAAGAAGTAGAAGAAGGAGAAGGAGAAGGTGAAGTCAGGAGGGTGAAGCAGAAGAAGCAGAAGAAGGAGAAGGAGAAGGTGAAGTCTGGAGGGTGAAGCAGAAGAAGTAGAAGAAGGAGAAGGAGAAGGTGAAGTCAGGAGGGAGAATCAGAAGAAGCAGAAGAAGGAGAAGGAGAAGGTGAAGTTAGGAG